>NW_020924421.1:0-5970 GCF_003984885.1 Neopelma chrysocephalum | reverse complement strand
GGATGGGGCTGGATGTGAGTCCTGGAGCTGGGATGGGGCTGGATGTGGGTTCTGGAGTCGGGATGGGGCTGGATGTGGGTTCTGGAGTCGGGATGGGGCTGGATGTGAATCCTGGAGTTGGGATGGAGCTGGATGTGAATCCTGGAATTGGGATGGGGCTGGATGTGGGTTCTGGAGTCGAGATGGGGCTGGATGTGAGTCCTGGAGTTGGGATGGGGCTGGATGTGGGTTCTGGAGTCGGGATGGGGCTGGATGTGGGTTCTGGAGTCAGGATGGGGCTGATGCAGCACCAGTGAAGGACTTGGGCGGCTCCTGAAATGTCCTGGGCGAGGGATTTGGGATTCCACCTGTAGGAAAGGTGTGTCCTATCCCAAAAAAGGGGTGGGAGCCAGGGCTGGGGGTGGAGGGGCAGGAGCAGAGCCCAGACAGACGTTGTGTCACAGCTCCATGAATTTGGGAGCCTTTGCTGCCACAACTCCCCAAGGTGTGCTCCGGCCATCCCAGCACCTGGAATGGCAGGTGGATCCCTGGGGGACCCCCGGGACAGCTGGAGGGGGTGTGGAGGAGCTCTGGATCCCCCCTGGCTCCCTGTCCTGCTGAAGAGCCGAGTGTGGGATGACACCTGCCCGGATCCCACCAATTCCTCCTTATCCACAGCCTGGGCTTCCCGGGAGAGGAGCCTGTGCTCCCTGGGAGCTGAGGGATCCTGGCCACGTCCCAGGGGGATCGGGGGACACGGGACGTGTCCCTCCTGCAGCCCCTCCTCGGTCCCTGCGCTCCCCACGGAGCAGATCCAGCTCTGCCCTCTCCCGTCTCCTGCTGCCCTCCCAAAAATCAGCTCCTGCTGAGCTCCCAAAAGTCAGGAATGGAGGAGGGAACGGACACTGAAGGGCTGGAGAGAGTCCAGGGAAGGGAAGGGAGCTGGGAAGGGGCTGGAGCAGCAGGAGGGGCTGAGGGAGCTGGGGGGGCTCAGCCTGGAGCAAAGGAGGCTCAGGGGGGACCTTCTGGCTCTGCAACCCCCTGACAGGAGGGGGGAGCCGGGGGGGGGTCGGGCTCTGCTCCCAAAAAACAAATGACAGGATCAGAGGAAACGGCCTCAAGTTGCACCAGGGGAGGATCAGGTTGGATATTGGGAAAATTCCTCCTGGAAAGGGCTGCGCAGCCCTGGCACAGCTGCCCGGGGCGGGGGGCAGTGCCCATCCCTGGGGGGATTTAACAGCCCCGTGGATGTGGCACCTGGGGACACGTGGTGGCCCTGGGCTAATGGTGGCACTCGATGCTCCGGGGGGGCCCTTGGCAGCTGCTGTCCCCAATTAACTCATTAACTCATTAACTCATCAGCCTGAGGTGACCCTGGGGCGGCCCCGGGGGTCTCCGCTCTCCCCGCCGTCACCAGAGTGTGACAGCCCCCGGCTCCAGATGGGGCCACCAGCCCGGGGGTCCCCGCGGGGCTGGGGCTGCGTGACAGCGGCGCCGGGGCGGGGACAGACCCCGACGGTCCCCCCGGGCCCCAAGAGCCCCCCCAGACCCCAAGAGCCGACCCCCCCACAGCCCCCGGCCATGCTGGGAGCAGGGATGGAGCCCCAGCTGAGGCACTGGGAGGACTAGGAGCTGTGGTACTGGGAGCCCCGTGTCCCTGTTGGGGACAGAGCAGGGGACACCCAGCCCCGTGTCCCTGTTGGGGACAGAGCAGGGGACACCCAGCCCCGTGTCCCTGTTGGGGACAGGGGAGGGGACACCCAGCCCCGTGTCCCTCTGTCCCCGTGGCCGGGAGCACACGCGGTGCCAAGCGAGCCCGTGTGTGACATTCCCGGTGTGTGTCTCGCATTCCCGGTGCTCGTGTGACATTCCCGGTGGCGCTGGGGCCGGCCCGGGCTGTGCCCGTGTGTCGGTGACATTCCCGGACTGACGGGGTGACCTTGCAGGGCTGCCCCGGCCCGTCACAGCCCCGCCCCCCCCCCCCCCCCCGATTTGGGATGGATTTGGGGCACAGCCCTGACCGTGCCCGGGGCCTCTCGTACCCCCGAACCACCCGAGAGCCGCGGGAGGGCCCCGTCACAAGGACAAACCTCCCCAGCCCCGGGGACACCCCCGGGCCGCCTCTCCGGGGCCATTCCCGGCACTGCCGAGCCCCCCGTGCCGGCGGCACCCCCAGACCCCCCGGCACCCCCAGACCCCCCGGCAGCCGGGGGTCATCCCGACATTTCCCAGGCTCAGCCCCTTCGCCCCGGGCTGTTCCCGTCCCGTCTGGTGACCCCCCCTGTCCCAGCCATACAAGGAGCCGCCCGGCAGGTCGTTTGTCCCCGAGGTGCCACGGGCGGCACAAGCGGACGACGGCGACCCGGGGAGGGGGATTGTCACCTCCGCGGAGCCACCTGCTCCCGTCACGGGCCCCGGGGACACCCTGCTGCCCTCCCGGGGACACCTCGTGCCGTCGGTGCCCCGAAATCCGGCCCCTTGTTTGGGGGGGGGCAGGTTCCCGAGGGATGAGGGCACAGCATGGAAATAGCTCCCCTCGGGGGGCCGCGGCGACAGTGCCACCGGCAGATGCCGGGCTGGGGGACAAGGGGGGCTCTGCCCTCGGTCCGGACCCCCCCGGCCCCTTCCCCCAGCCCCGCCGGGGAGGTTTTGCTCCATCGGGAATCCCCCCCATCCATTGGGAAAAGCTGTGACACGACCGGGGGTACCCGGGCAGGGACAGGGGGACCACCCCCCAAATCCGGGGGTCTGGGCACGGCAGGACCCCGACGCTCAGGGGGAGCAAACCCGCAGGCTCGGGGGGGTCCCTGACCCCGCAGCACCCGTGGGTGACCCCCGAACCGCCCATGGAACCTCCTGGGACCCCCCCAGGGCACAGGGACCCCCCCCCCGGGCTGCTGCCCCCCCCCCCAACCCCCCAAAATCCCAGCCCGGAGCGGGGAAGGGGTTTGGGGTCGCGCCGAGGGGTGGGGGGAGATTTTAGCTCCCCCCTTTCTGCCTTGGGGGTCCCAGCGGGGTGTCCCCCCTCCCACGGGCCCCCTCCTGCCAGACCCCCCCCCCCGGGGCAGGCGGGACCCCTCCCCAATACCCCGATACCCCAACACCGGGGTGAGAGGCTGCTCCGCCGAACCCCAAAATCCAGGTCGGGGGGGGTGGCACGGGGGGCCGGCAAAGGTTCAGATCCCCCCCCAACCCACCGTGCGGGGGCTGCGGGGACCCCGGGCCGGGCACTCACCGTCCGAGCGGGTCGGGGGGCAGCGGGCGGGGGGCCGGGGGGGTCCGGGGGCCCCGCGCTCGGGGGGTGGCGGAGCCGCCGCCGCCCGAAGGCATCGCGGGGGTCTCGGCGCGGGCTCTCCCGGCGCGGCCCCGCTCGGGGCTGGCGGCTGTCCCGGGACGGCACCGGCACCGCCACCGCCGGGGGGGGCGAGGGGGGGCCCGGGGGCGGCGCTGGGGGGGCCCCGAGCACGAGGGTGCGGGGATGGGACCCCCAGGGGGTCCCCTCGTTCTGGGGGTGCAGGGCCGAGTCATCCCCTTGAGGTGCCCCCGAGGTGCCCCCGACCCTGGGGTGCAGCTCCGAGTCCTCCCCCCGGGGGTCCCCCCGCTCTGGGGGTGCGGGGATGGGTGGCCCCCCCCAACCCGGGTGTCCCAAACACTGGGGGTGCGGCGATGGGAGCCCCGGGGATCCCCCCGTTCTGGGGCTGCGGGACCAGGTGCCCCCCCCCCCCCGGTGCCCCCAATAGGGGGGTGCAGAGCTGGGTGCCTCCACCCCCGAGGTGACCCCCAAACTGGGGTGGCAGGATGGGCCCTCCCGGGTGTCCCCAGTCCTGGGGTGCAGCTCCGAGGTCCCCCCAGTGCTTCACTTTGGGGGTGCAGGGCCGGGTGCCCCCCCCCCCCCCCCACGCGCCGGCCACGTGACCGCCCCGCCCCCTTCCCTGTGTTTACATCAACCGGCCAATCAGCGCCGCCCTGACACCGCTCCCGAGCGGCGGCGCGCGCGGCCTGTGTCGCCTCTCCCCATTGGGCGCCGCGCCCGCCAATCACCGCCCGAGGCGCGGGGGGCGGGGCCCTGCGGGTTATTTACATCGCGTCTGGCCCCGCCCCCCGCCGCCCGGCCCCGCCCCCGCCGCCCTGCCCGTCTGACCCACGTGGGGGACGCGTGCGGGCGGCCAATCGGAGCCGCCGGGGTCAGCCAATCCGGAGCGCGGCTCGGCGGGCGGGGCCGAGCGAGCGATTGACGGCGCGGCGGACCAATAGCGACGCGCTCCTTCCCCCTCCCGACCAACCCGGGCGCGGGGTGGGCGGGGTCAGGCGGCGCGTCCGGCCAATGGGGGCGGGGGGCGTGTCCTCGGCGGGAGGGGCGGGGCCTGGCGGCGGCGGCGGCGGCGGAGGGCGCGGAGCGGGACCGGCCGGGCCGAGGTAACGGGGGGGGGGGCCGGGGGGGGGGGCGGGGGGGGGGAGGACACGGACAGAGGGACCGGGGTGACACGTCCCCGGTGACCGGGGGCTCTCCGGCCCAGCTCAGCTGAGCGTTCCCTGCCCCTCGTGCCCTCCCGGCCGCCCCTCGGGAGCAGCAGCCCGGAGCAGCCCCGGGGCTCCCAGAACATTCCTCTGGCTCCCAAAACCCTCCCCGGGCTCCCCGAACATCCCCCCCCCCACCCCCGTATGGGCCAGGAGAGGGGTCCGAGCCCCCGTCCCCGGTGACCCCCGGAGTGGGGACGGGACACGTGGGGCAGGGGGACATCGGCTGCTCCCTCCTGGCCCTGCTCCCACCCCTCCCGCGGCACCAGCCCCGTTCCCAGGGCGGGATCCCCCTTCCCACGGGACAGGCGGAGCTCCCACGCTCTCCAGATGTTCCTGTCCCTGCCAGCCGGGATTTGGGGGCTCTGGGACACGTTCCGGGGGGGGCTCAGCCCGGCCCAGCTGCTCCCGGCTCTGCCCGGGGGATGTTTTCCCTGCTGGCTCTCGGCTTCCAGCCCCGCGTGCCGGGACAGGGTGGGAATTCCTGCAGGAGCCAGAGGGGAAACCTGCGTGGGATGGGACGGACAGTGCTGGGATCAGCTGCTCAGGATCCACATCCCCCTGGGATCCACGTCCCTCTGGGATCCACATCCCCCTGGGATCCACGTCCCTCTGGGATCCACATCCCTGTGGGATCCACATCCCCCTGGGATCCACATCCCCCTGGGATCCACATCCCCCTGGGATCCACATCCCTCTGGGATCCACATCCCTGTGGGATCCACATCCCTGTGGGATCCACATTCCCCCTGGGATCCATGTCCCTCTGGATCCACGTCCCCCTGGGATCCCGGGCCGTGGGAGCTGCAGGGAATGCTGAGGGACCCTCAGGGCTGTGTTTGGGGCTCAGCAACTCCGGATAAAATTGTGTGTTGGAACATTGTCCTGAAAACCCCCCAGTGCTGCTCCTGTGCAGGGATCCGGCGGGTTTTCCCTTGGGATTCCTCCCGGGTGACGAGTTGAGGGAATGGCACTTTTCCAGGCTGGGGAAGGGAGAGCCAGGGGTGTGTGTGTGAGATCCACAAGTGTCCCTGCAGGACTGGGACGGGGGCAAAGCCCAGCCCAGTGCAGGGGCTGAGAGAGGGAGCTCTGGAAATTCCAGGTGTTCCACAGAATCATGGAATAGTTTGGGTGGGAAGGGGCTTTATATCCCATCAAGTCCCGTGCCCTGCCGTGGGCAGGGACACCTTCCACTATCCCAGGCTTCTCCAACCTGGCCTTGGACACTTCCAAGGATGGGGCAGCCACAGCTTCCCTGGGAAATTCATTCCAGTCCCTCGCCACCATCAAAGGAAAGAATTCCTTGCCAATATCCCATTTAAATCTTCTCTTTTCCAGTTTGAAGCCATTCCCTGTGTCCTGTCCCTCCATCCCTTGTCCCCAGTCCCTCTCCAGCTCTCCTGGAGCCCCTTCAGGCCCTGCAAGAGGCTCTCAGCTCTCCCTGGAGCCTTCTCTTCTCCAGGGGAACCCCCC
>NW_020924420.1:0-2362 GCF_003984885.1 Neopelma chrysocephalum | reverse complement strand
GGGGGGAACCAGGGGGCACTGGGAGGGACTGGGGGCTTCCTGAGGGATGCTGGGAGGGCACTGGGAGGGACTGGAGGTGAACTGGGGCACACTGGGGGGCACTAGCAGAGAACTGGGGAGTTACTAGGGGACACTGGCAGGTTACTGGGCCATACTGGGGGTTACTGGGTGCTCTCTGGGATACATTTGGTGGTCACTGAGGGGTCACTGGGAGGTCATTGGGATATACTGGGGGCACTGGGAACCCCTTACCCGGATGTGGTACAGCTCCCCCCCGGGATTTTGGGGGGTATCCCTAGGATCCCTCCCCTGGGGGCTGGGGACGCCCTGCACTCCACTGCTGGGCTTTAGGGGACTCCCCAAGATCCCCTCAAAACCCCTGAAATCCCCCTTCGACCCATCGAAACCTCCTCAAGGTCCCCTCAAGTCCCCTCAGAGACCTCATCCCTCCCCAGCACCCCCTAAACCCTCTCAGTGACCCGAAAAACCCACCGGGGACCCCCCAAGCCCATTCAGGGACCCCCCAATCCCCCTCAGGGACCCTCAAAACCGTCTGGGACCCCTTAAACCCTCTAGAGATCCCAAAACTGCCGAAAAGGTCCCCGCAAAGCCCCCCAGGACCGCCAAAGCTCCTCACAGACTCCCAAAGCCCACCTGGGACACCCCAAATCTCCTCAGAAACCAAAACTGGGAGACCCCCAAACCCCTTCAGGGACCTTCAACCTCCCCCCTGAGTCCCCTCAGGACCCCGAACCCCCTCAGGGACCCCTCACAACGTCCCCGGGAACCCTCGAACCCCCGCGCTAAACCCTCCCGAGCCCTCCAGCCCTTCCACTCACAGCCGCGCTCCCCGCAGCCCCCGAGGGGATCCCCAGACCCCGCTCTCGCCGCCCCCCCGCCAGCTCACACAGCTCAATGCAGACCCCGCCGCCAGCACGGATTCCCGGCAGCCAACAAGGCGCCCGCTCTGCGCGCGCACCGCCTGGACTGACCCGCCCCGCAGCCAATCAGCGCGCGGACACGGCCCCCGCCCGCCTTCCGCAACGCATCCCCCCGCGCGGAGCATTGTGGGAGTTGTAGTCCTCGCGGCAGGAGAAAATGGGATATTTTTGTTTTAGATTTTCTGTCTTTATTTTCTTCCTTTTTTTCCCTTCCTTTTCTTTCTTTTTTCTTTTTTCTTTATTTTTTCCCCGTCTTGTCTTACATCCATTCACGTGCAAAAGGGCCGCTGTGACACGCAGCAAGGACTACAACTCCCACAGTGCACCGCGCAAGGCGCACACGCGGCGGAGAGCGTGCGGGGGCGTGGCCGCGCGCTGATTGGCTGCGGTGGTGTTCTCTAAACGCGGTGCGCGCGCAGAGGGCCGCATTGGCTGCTGGGAATTCGTGATGGTGCCGCGGCCTTCAGTTCGCTGTAAGATCTGGCGGGGACTGTGGCGAGAGCGACACTCTGGGGATCCCCTCGGGGGCTGCGGGGAGCGCGGCTGTGGGTGGAAAGGCTGGAGGGCTCAGAAGGCTTTAGCGCGGGGGTTCGGCGGTTCTCGGGGACGTTGTGAGGGGTCCCTGAGGGGGTTCGGGGTCCTGAGGGGACTCAGGGGGGAGGTTGAAGGTCCCTGAAGCGGTTTGAGGGTGTCTGAGTGGAGTTTTAGTTTCTGAGGAGATTTGGGGTGTCCCAGGTGGGCTTTGGGGGTCTGTGAGGAGGTTTGGGGGTTCTGGGGGGCTTTACGGGGACCTTTTCGGCAGTTTTGGGATCTCTAGAGGGTTTAAGGGGTCCCAGACGGTTTTGAGGGTCCCTGAGGGGGATTGGGGGGGCCTTGCCTGGGCTTGGGGGGTCCCAGATGAGTTTTTCGGGTCACTGAGAGGGTTTAGGGGGTGCTGGGGAGGGATGAGGTCTCTGAGGGGATTTGAGGGGACCTTGAGGAGGTTTCGACGGGTCGAGGGGGGGATTTCAGGGGTTTTGGGAGGATCTTGGGGAGTCCCCTAAAGCCCAGCAGTGGGTTCAGGGGGTCCCCCAGCCCCCAGGGGAGGGGTCCTAAGGATGCCCCCCAAAATCCGGGGGGGGAGATGTACCACATCTGGGTAAGGGGATCCCAGTGCCCCCAGTATATCCCAGTGACCACCCTGTGTGTGCCAGTGACATCCCGCTGCCCCCCAGTATGGCCCAGTGATCCTCCAGAGAGCACCCAGTAACCCCCAGTATGGCCCAGTAACCTCCCAGTGTCCCCCCATGTGTCCTGGTAATCCCCCAGTAACTCCCCAGTTCTCTGCCAGTGTGCCCCAGTTCACCTCTAATCCCTCCCAGTGCCATCCCAGTGTCCCTCAGTAACCCCCCAGTCCCTCCCAGTGCCCCCTGGTTCCCCCC
>NW_020924419.1:0-3301 GCF_003984885.1 Neopelma chrysocephalum | reverse complement strand
AGCTCCTTGGAGGCCAGGAGTGCAGGCAGACAAAGGCTCTGGGCAGGCCCCTGCAATGCTGAGCAAAGCCTGCCTTGGTTTTGTGGAGCACAAAGGCCAAGGCCTGAGCCCCAGGCCCTGGCCCAGCAGATCCTGTCCCTCCCGGCTGGCTCAGGGCTGTTTGGGGGGCAGTGGGATGGGAGGGGGAGGAACAACCAAGGCCCAAAACTGGGCAACCCCTGCCAGGCTGCTGAGGGAGGGTCGAGGCAGAAACCAAGTGCAGAACCTGCAAGGCAAGTTGCTTGTGGTGGCCTGAGTGGCAGAGGCAGCTGCCAGAGGCAAGGGGACAAAGGCCTGGGTGCCTTTGGGCCTTGCAGCCCTGCCAGAGCCCTTGGCCATCTCTCCTGCAGGCTGTCCTGCCCTGGCCCTGCTGCTGCTCTGGCCTTGCAGGCTGCACACACCCCTCCTGCTTTCCCACCCCCTCCCAGCAGCATTTCTAGACCCTCCCTGATGTCTCTGCACCAGCTCTGGCTGTTCCCTGGAACACAAAGCCATGGGCTGATCCTGACTCCCTCTGGATGACCTCTTGCAGCACAAGGGTCCCCACTGAGTGACATTTCTTTTTCCTCACCTTCAGTCTGAACCTTCAATGCTACTCTTTGTGGAGATTTCATTCTATTTCCAATATGGAGAAAAGCTCCATCCTGTCAGATCTCCTCTAGACCCTCTCCAGTTCTTCCTCATTCCTCCAGAATGGGGAACCTCACAGACCGACAGACCAGTCCAGAGGTGGTGACCCCAGGGCTGAGTCCAGGGGGGTGACAACTCCCTTGTCTGGGTGCCCACACTCCCCCCAAGGCATTCTCATGTGCAGTTGGCCTTAAACCAAGGGGCCATTCTGATTCTTTGTAAAGTCACGGAATCAAGTGGCACCGTGACACTGCAGGGCCTCATGGAACCAAAGGAATGCAGGGACACTGTGGAATCCCAGGGAACCAAGGGCCCACTGTGACATGTGGGGTCTCTTTGGAACAAAAGGAACCCTGAGACATCTCAGAACCTCCTGGAACCAAGGGGCCACTGTGCCTCCCCAGAACTCCATGGAATCAAGCAGAGCCGCTGCCTCCCCCCCGCCGCCGCACGGACCGGAGTCACTTGCTCTGCCCTGCTTGGACACCTCTGGAGTCAGCGTGTTCTTGGGGAGCACAACTGATCTCAGACCAGAGAGTTTCCCAGATTTTGCTTTGCCCCCTCTTTCCCATGGTTTTGTTTTTTGTTCTTTGTTCATTCAGGGGGAAAAGGGGGAAGGGAGGCATGTGTTGATCACTGGTTTTATCTGTTTACAAAAGGGAGTTGGTGCAGGGGGGAGAGAGGAGGCAATTTCTCTCTCTGCTGTTACTTTGAACTCTTCTGTTGATATTGTTGTTTTTGCTGCTATATTTCTCATCAGTAAGCTGCTATTTTTTTCACTTATACCTCCTTGTATTTTGTCTCCTTGTACAGGTGGTGAATAAAAGGAGAGTGAGTTCATTTTATTGGAGTTCCCACCCCAATATGTGTCTTTAAACCAGGACAGGTTACTCAAGGGCTCCCTGAAATTTGGCATCATCCACAAAGGACTTCAAAATGCATTTTGTCCCAATGTACAGAGAGATAATAAAGATCTTCTATAGTGGTGTTCAAGAGCTGATCACTGAGGGATTTCATCAGGAAGTTGCTGCCAAGAGGACTTTGTACCGTGGATTAATTCAACACTTCATTCAGCCAACTTCCCACCCACCACATCTTCTAATTCTTCAGTCCAGTCTGGCCATAAGGAGACCACAGGAGACCATGTCAAGGGCCTTGATAAAGTCTGGGCACACAACATCCCTTTCTATTCCCTCCCACAGGGGTTCTGCAATCCCTGCCTTGTCCTTCCAATGCCTGGCAATGGTTGCAGGAGGACTTGCCCTATGCCCTTCCCTGCTGAGCCTGAGCAGTCTGGAACTCTGCCAACCCTCCTTGCTGCCCTGTTTGCAGACTGCTTCCATGTCTGCCTTTGCCAAGGCCCCAGGAAGCTCTGGGTTAGGGTCTCCCAGTGGGAGAGGTCTCCCAGTGGGAGAGGTCTCCCAGTGACACTGCCCAGCCTTCTCAATATCCCTGACACCAAAACCTTTTCCATAGCCCACACTTCCAGAGGAGTGCCCAGGACACAACACAGGTTGTCCTGGTGGTTCTGGAGAATGAGAAGGGATTTCTTCCTCAAGGCCAACCTCTCCAATTGGATTTGAGTGCAGCTGAAAGGTTTCCTCAGCATTTTCCCTGGTGCCTCCCTGCCCTGAAGGTTTGTGGCCATCAGGCTGGAGCTGAGGGGGTTGGGCAGGTGCCTGAGGAGGGTGTAGAACAAGGGCTGTGTCCAACTCTGCCAGGAGGGCTGTGCTGGGCAAGGCTGAGGAGGCTGCAGAAAACAGTGGCCCTGGGGAGGTGAGAGGAGCAGGTGGAGGGACCTTGTGCCTGCCCACGCTGGGCAGGAGCTGCCCCAGGATGGCAGCTCTGAAGCACTCACAGCATGTCCCTGTGAACAGGAGGGGAAGACTGGATCTAAAAATGAAACCTGGAAAGCAGAGAGCAGGAGTGTCATGGTGTCACTGCAGGAGAGTTCCAGCCCTGGAGCAAGGTCACAGAAGAAGTGACCCAGTCCATGCCCTGCCCTCAGAAGATCCCACAGCATCCTGGAGATGCTGTAAGGGAGCCCAGCTCTACTTCACAAGTTCCCAGGGCCTGTCCCTGCCTGTGCTCCAAGGGCTTCCAGCCCACAGGACTGTGCTCAGAGAGCACTCAGGCCTTACAGCGAGAAAGGGGCTCAGGAGGACAGTGTGGAAGTGGCAAGAGAGCAGCTCTGCAAAGACCAAGCCCTGCTGCTCCCTGGCAGTGCTGCTGGGCTGGGATTATTGTCCCCTTCCCATTTGCAAATACACCCTGTCCTGCAGTGTGCTGTCCTTTAGGAACATCTGAGAAGAAGGGTTTTGGACAAAGAAGGCACTTCAGGGTTCTTTATTTTGTTTAAATACTGAGAGAGCACAATTCATCATTTATACATCTCAGGGTCCAATTCAATATGTAGACACTAAATTAGAAGGCAGATGCATAATAATATTTAATTGCAGAGAAAATATTTGCAAGAAGAATGCAATGCCCTGCAAGAAAAACCTGAGTAGGAAGACTGGACCATTAGGGAGTTCCATTCTGAATGCTACACTCCAGAAAACAGGCACTTTATTGCTCCTGAAAAGCATCCAGTCATCATTTTCCTTAGGGCATCCTTGAGCTCCTGGTTCCT
>NW_020924418.1:0-5692 GCF_003984885.1 Neopelma chrysocephalum | reverse complement strand
GGGGGGGGTCGGCCCGGCCTCAGCCCCCTCTCGCCCCCCAGGTCCTGGCCAGCCTCCGCACCGTCCGCAGCAACCTCACCCACCTCCAGGACCGCGCCGGCATCAAGTGAGTGGGCCGTGGGGTGGGGAGGGCGAGGGTCTCACCTGGGTGGGAGACCCCGACCCATGGCAGGGGCGAGGGCACCGCTGTGGGGTGTCCTGGTTGCTCAGCCCCCCGTGTTTCGCAGGCGAGGATCCAGCAGCAGCCTGCCCTCCGGGAGCAAGGCCAGCCTGTCCGGTGAGTGCCGGGGGGACCATGGTGGGGATGTTTTGGGGCCGTCCCCGTGCCCCCCAGGGTGGGTCCCGCTGTGCCCCGGGGGGACACAGCCCCCTCCAGGCAGGGCAGAGCCGCGGCTTTGCCCTTTGGGATCCATGTCTGGTTTTCGGCAGCTCCTCCCGCCTGGCCGCCCTTCGCGGCGGTGGAAAAGCTCCCGTTGACGTCAAACCTTCCATTAATAAAACCCGGCGGTGAGCGGGGCCCCGCGGGAGCCCGGCTGCCCCCGGGGCTGGCTGTCACCCCACGGGACACTGTGGCACGTGGGGCTGCCACGCCATGGGGACGGAGTGATGGGGCCGAGCCCCGTTGCCCAGGGATGCTCGACCCCGAGCCCCGCGTCCCCCTGCGCCCTGGGCCGCCCCGCTCGAGGGCCGTGAGCCGCCCCGCCGGCGAGACCCCGGGTTTGGGGTGGCACGAGCCCCCCCGTGCCGGGTGGTCGCGCCGTCAGCGGGTCCCTTGCCAAGCTGGCGGGTGCCCCCAGCAGAAGATGCCCACCAGAAGCTCTCACGGGAGACCCTGGAGGAGCTGGATTGGTGCCTGGACCAGCTGGAGACGCTGCAGACCAGGCACTCGGTCAGCGAGATGGCCTCCAACAAGGTAAGGGGCACTGTCATGGTTACCCTGGGGGGAAAGGGGACCCTGCCACTACTGAACCCCCTGGGCTGGGCAACTGGGGGTCCTGCTGGCCCTCTGCACCACTGATCCCCCCAGGATGGGCAGCTGGGGGTCCTGTGTGCTCCCTGCATCACTGAGCCCCCCAGGATGGGCAGCTGGGGGTCCTGTGTGCCCCCTGTGCCACTGATCCCCCCAGGATGGGCAGCTGGGGGTCCTGCTGGCCCCCTGCGCCACTGATCCCCCCAGGATGGGCAACTGGGGGTCCTGTGTGCCCTCTGAGCCCCCCAGGTTGGGCAGCTGGGGGTCCTGTGTGCCCCCCACATCACAGAGCCCCCCGGGATGGGCATGTGGGGGTCCTGGGGGTCCTGTGTGCCCCCCAACACCGCTGAGCTCTGCCCACCACCTGCAGTTCAAGCGGATGCTGAACCGGGAGCTGACGCACCTCTCGGAGACGAGCCGCTCCGGGAACCAGGTCTCCGAGTACATCTCCAGCACCTTCCTGGGTGAGGACCCCCCCCACCCCAGGGACACCACCGGGGTCACCCCTCTGCTGGCAGCAGGGTGGGCTTTGTGCCCGCTTGCTTCTTGTGAAGGGACAAAACGGAGGGAAAAGGGAGGGGGATTTTCCCAAGTGTCCCAGTGGGATTTGCTGCTTTGGGGCTGTAACACCCTTTGTCCTGGCTGGGCGTGCTGGTGCATGCTGGTGAATGCTGGTGCACTGGGGCTGTTGGGTAAATCCCCCTGGGCCTGGAGGGGTGTCCAGGGCAGGGTTTGGATCCACTGGCAGGCGGGTGGCTCATGCAGGGCAGTGATGGGAAGTGCTGGGCACCCCCCACGCAGCCCCCAAATCGTCACGACACCACGGTGTCACCTGCGCCGCGTCATCAGCGTGAGCCGGGGGGATGTCGGGGGGGAATTTGGGCTCCCACCCTGCTCATGCCCCCCCCGGTGCCATCCCAGACAAGCAGCACGAGGTGGAGATCCCCTCGGCGCTGGCCAAGGACAAGGAGAAGGAGCGGAGGAAGCGCCCCATGTCCCAGATCAGCGGCGTCAGGAAGCTCAAGCACAGCTCCAGCCTCGCCGCCGCCGGCATCCCCCGCTTCGGGGTGCGCACGGACCACGAGGGGCTGCTGGCCAAGGTGGGCTTGGCACGGGTGACCCCCCCCCAACCACAGGGTCCCTGGCGCCAGCCCCCCATGGACCTCTGTCCCTCTGGTCCCCAGGAGCTGGAGGACACCAACAAGTGGGGGCTCAACGTGTTTAAAGTCGCCGAGTACTCGGGGAACCGCCCGCTGACCGTCATCATGTACAGCATCTTCCAGGTGAGCATCCCGGTGGGATGGGCCTGTCCCCGTGCCCGGATGGGGACAAGCCACCTCCCGCCTCCCTCCGTGCAGGAGCGTGACCTGATGAAGACCTTCCGCATCCCCGTCAACACCTTCATCACCTACATGCTGACGCTGGAGGACCATTACCACGCCGACGTGGCCTATCACAACAACCTCCACGCCGCCGACGTGGCGCAGTCCACCCACGTCCTCCTCTCCACGCCCGCCCTGGAGGTGATTCCTGGTCTCCTGAGGCCATGGAGGCCAGCGGGTGTGTCTGGCAGGGTTGTAACATGCCCGCAAATCCTTCTCCCACCACTCCCAGGCTGTCTTCACGGACCTGGAGATCATGGCTGCCATCTTCGCCAGCGCCATCCACGACGTCGACCACCCCGGCGTCTCCAACCAGTTCCTCATCAACACCAGTGAGCTGGGGAGCAGGGATGGAGCTGGGGAGGGGGTGTGGGGGACCCCACCCAGGAGTCCCCCCGGGGTGACCGGTGCCCTCTCACAGACTCGGAGCTGGCGCTGATGTACAACGACGCCTCGGTGCTGGAGAACCACCACCTGGCCGTGGGCTTCAAGCTCCTCCAGGAGGAGAACTGCGACATCTTCCAGAACCTGAGCAGGAAGCAGAGGCAGACGCTCCGAAAAATGGTCATCGACATGGTATGGGGGGGGCTGGACCACCCTGGGGTGGGGGTCCGGGCTGGGGGGGGTCAGGCTGAGCCCCGTTCCCGGCTTGTCCTGCCCAGGTGTTGGCCACGGACATGTCCAAGCACATGAACCTGCTGGCGGATCTGAAGACCATGGTGGAGACCAAGAAGGTGACCAGCCTGGGGGTGCTGCTGCTGGACAACTACTCCGACCGGATCCAGGTGGGAAGGGGACACGGCTGGGAATCCTTCCTGGCACTGCAGATGTTGGGCATTGCTCTGGGCTGCTGGGACGTCCTGCCTGGTGACTCCCAACCACAGCCGGGCATGGCCAAGGGACACTGGCACAGTGTGAGGGTGGTCCTGGGGGACAAAGGACACCGTGGCTGTGCCCACAGGTCCTGCAGAACATGGTGCACTGCGCCGACCTCAGCAACCCCACGAAGCCCCTGGAGCTCTACCGGCAGTGGACCAACCGCATCATGGTGGAGTTCTTCCACCAGGGAGACCGGGAACGGGAGAAGGGGATGGAGATCAGCCCCATGTGCGACAAGCACACCGCCTCCGTGGAGAAGTCCCAGGTGGGGCGGTGGCCTGGGGACGGGGTGAGGGCGTGCAGGGCTGGGCCGGGGGCTCAGCTCTGCCTCCTTCCCCTTCCCCCCCCTCAAGGTGGGCTTCATCGACTTCATCGCCCACCCGCTGTGGGAGACGTGGGCCGACCTGGTGCACCCTGATGCCCAGGAGCTCCTGGACACGCTGGAGGACAACCGGGAGTGGTACCAGAGCATGATCCCGCGCAGCCCCTCCCCTCCGCCCGAGGGACCCGGCGCGTCCCCCGCCAACACCGACAAGTTCCAGTTCGAGCTGACCCTGGAGGAGGAGGAGGAGGGTGAGTCGGACACGGAGCTGGAGGGGCCTGAGAGCCCCTTGGACGAGGACAACAGCGGCTCCAAGACACCGGGCACGGACGACTCGGAGTCGGCCGACACCAGGCGCTTGTCCCCCGGCCCCGGGGAGCGGGACTCGCCCGTCCCCCGCCCCAGGGACGTGGACAACCGGCGGGCGCTGGAGGGGACGCTGCCCAAGGACGGTGGCGGCGGGTGCTCCGTGCCAGGGCCCGAGGACAGCCAAGGGCTGTGCCTGGACACGGAGGGCAACGTCACATTCCTGTCCCTGGGCACGTAGCGGCACCGGCCGGTGGGTCCCCTGGCTGCCACGGGGACGTGGGACTGGGGTCTGCCCTGGCCGGCGTTGGGGACAGCGGGGAGCTGGCAGTGGCACCACACAGGGCGTGGAGGGACCCAAGTCGTGTCCCCATGTGGGATCTGGGCAGGTCCTGATGGACAGGAAGGCGCTGCTCGCCCTCTCCCGTCTCCCACCAGCTGCTGGGAAAGGTCCCTGTCCCCTTCAGGCAAGGCTTGGGGACGCTGTGCTCCGGCCCCAGCCCAGCCCTGGGGACATCACGCCCCACAGGGCTCCAGGAAGGAGTCCCCCCACAGGGCTGGGGCACAGCCAAAAGCATTCCAGCACTTTTCCAGGTGGCCCCTCGCAGAACAGCAGCCCCACAGTGGGATGGGGAGGTGGGTGAAGGGTGCTGGTGACACCCCCAGCACGAGGGACCCCCAGGCACCGGCGCACGGCACGGGCACGAGTCAGGGGTTTATTTATTTGGGGACAGGTTCACTTTTTAAAGCCTTTTGTAGCTCACTTTTTACTCCAAGCCTCTCCGAGGCCGCACTCACGTGGATATTTGGGGCGGAAAGACACGTTTTTCAGGGAGGAAAGTCACATTTCTGCTCCGTGATCACTGAAAATGCTGCGTTTTTAATTCACACTTTGGTCCCTGGCGGGTGCTGTGACCCCCCCACCCCTGAGTCTCCGGCACCCTGCCCGGGGACAGTCCCCCCAGGATCCTTTTGAGTTTTCCTTCACCTTTCCAGAGATTAAACCCGGTTTGTTCCACCCTAAACACGAGCCTTGTTAAGTGCCTCTTTACCTTGGAAGTGCCTTTTCCTGGTGTCACGGGAGCCGTGCCAATGTCCCCAGGGACTGGCGTGGTTGGTGGCCCCGGCGGGCACCAGGGAGGGCCTGGAACAAAAGGAGCTCCTCCTTGGAAACGCTGAGATCCATCACTGGCAACCACGGCCTGCTAAGGTAAATATTTAATCGCCGGCTTGGCGCGGCGCGGGGCCCGTTCCCGGCTCTTCCGCATTGCTCCCCACGGTGATTTATCTCCGCAAACACGTCCCCACCCCTGGCACTGCCCCGGCACTGCCCTGGCACGTGGGGCCCCCGAGGCTCTCACCCCCTGCCCGTCCCACACTATCCCCCGTGGCGGCAGCAGGGCCTTAGGAGCTGGATGATCCTTTCCCAGCTCAGGGATGAGCTGGGAGCGCTGGAGCCACACGGGCTGGTCATTCCTGGTGGGTGCTGGGTGTCCTCCTGTCTCTCCTGGTGGAGAGGGGCTGTGCTGAGAGGGGCCAGCTGAGGCTCTGTGCTCCCAGAACTCCTTGAACCCAGGTCTGTCCCAGACTGTGCCGGGCTGGAGCAGGGCAGGAGCTGGTGGGAAAAAGCCCTTTTCATCCCGTGCTTGGCTGAGGGGCTGCAGAATCCACGGACAAAGAGGGTGGTGGAGCTGTTGCCCGGGGAAGGTGGGAGCAGCACGTATGGTCCATCCCTGTGGCTGGATCTGTCCCTATAGCTGAATCCAAGGGTGGATCTATCCCTAAACCTGGATCCATCCCTATGGCTGGATCTATCCCTGCAGCTGGGTCCAT
>NW_020924417.1:1498-1901 GCF_003984885.1 Neopelma chrysocephalum | reverse complement strand
GCATTCCCAGCGTTCCCATTCCCACCTGGAGCAGCTCAGTGACCTGGAGCTGTGCCCTGTCCCCCAGGGGTGTCCCCAAAGTGTCCCCAAAGTGTCCCCAAAGTGTCCCCGAGGTGTCCCCAAGTCCCACCATTCTACCGTTCCTAACCCATATCCCACCATTCCCAGTACATCCCAGTATTCCCAGCATTCCCAACGTTCCCATTCCCACCTGGAGCAGCTCAGTGACCTGGAGGTGTCCCCTGTCCCCCAGGGTGGCCCCAAGTCCCACCACTCCCAGTTCAAATCCCACCACTCCCAATTCAAGTTCCACCATTCCCAGTTCAAATGTCATCATTCCCAGCCCATATTCCCGGCATTCCCAGCATTCCCAACATTCCCATTCCCACCTGGAGCAGCTCAG
>NW_020924417.1:0-1488 GCF_003984885.1 Neopelma chrysocephalum | reverse complement strand
CATTCCCAGCATTCCCAACATTCCCATTCCCACCTGGAGCAGCTCAGTGACCTGGAGCTGTGCCCTGTCCCCCAGGGTGGCCCCAAAGTGTCCCCAAGTCCCACCATTCCATCGTTCCCAGTTCACATCCCACCGTTCCCATTTCACATCCCATCACTCCCAACCCACATTCCCAACATTCCCGGCATTCCCAACATTCCCATTCCCACCTGGAGCAGCTCAGTGACCTGGAGCTGTGCCCTGTCCCCCAGGGTGTCCCCCAGGAGGCCCCTGGCGACGTCCCCCCGGCCGTGCAGGGGCAGTTGTGGGTCGCAGAGGGCGTGGAGGGCCCGCGACGCCGACTCCAGAACCTTCCGCTCCCGGTGCTTCCCAAACACCTCCCCCACCTGGAACAGCACCTGGGACAGGGCCTGGGGGGGGGACACGGCCACTGGGACACACTGGGAGGCACTGGGAGCAACTGGGAGGCACTGGGAGGCACTGGGATGGAGTTTGGAGGTGCTGGGATGGAGCTGGGAGGAACTGGGATAATGCTAAGAGGCACTGGGAGGGCACTGGGAGACACTGGGATGCTGTTGGGAGGAACTGGGATGGAGCTGGGAGACACTGGGAGGCACTGGGAGCAACTGGGAAGCACTGGGAGACACTGGGATGGAGCTGGGAGGAACTGGGATGGAGCTGGGAGGAACTGGGATGGAGCTGGGAGGCACTGGGAACACTGGGAGCACTGGGATGGCACCCATGGGACGGCTCTTGGATTGTACTGGGAGGGCACTGGGATGAACTGGGAGGCACTGGGATGGTGCTAAGAGGCACTGGGAGGCACTGGGAGGCACTGGGAAGCACTGGGATGAACTGGGAGGGCGTGGAGGGCCCGCGACGCCGACTCCAGAACCTTCCGCTCCCGGTGCTTCCCAAACACCTCCCCCACCTGGAACAGCACCTGGGACAGGGCCTGGGGGGGGACACGGCCACTGGGACACACTGGGAGCAACTGGGAGATACTGGGATGGAGCTGGAGGGGACTGGGAGCAACTGGGAGGCACTGGGATGTCCAGAACCTTCCGATCCCGGTGCTTCCCAAACACCTCCCCCACCTGGAACAGCACCTGGGAAAGGGCCTGGGGGGGGACACGGCCACTGGGACACACTGGGAGGCACTGGGAGACACTGGGAGGCACTGGGAGGGATTGGGAGGCACTGGAATGCAGCTGGGAGTAACTGGGATGGTGGCAAGAGGCACTGGGTGGGCACTGGGAGACACTGGGATGCTGCTGGGAGGGATTGGGAAGCACTGGGAGGCACTGGGAGGGCACTGGGAGGAACTGGGATGGAGCTGGAGGGGACTGGGATGAACTGGGAGGCACTGGAATGGAGCTGAGAGTAACTGGAATGGTGCTAAGAGGCACTGGGAGGGCACTGGGAGACACTGGGATGCTGCTGGGAGGGATTGGGAAGCACTGGGAGGCACTGGGATGAACTGGGAGG
>NW_020924416.1:2546-2762 GCF_003984885.1 Neopelma chrysocephalum | reverse complement strand
GGGGGGATGCGAGTGAGTGAGGGGCATCCGGACACAGCCCCCCCCCCCGGGGGCTTTAAGGGGACTCTGGGGGGGCGTCTATAGGGAAGTCCCCCCCCTCCGGCCGCCTGGGTCTGCCCGGGGGGGATCTGGGGGGGTCCGGGGGGGCTGTGGGTGGGGGAGGGGCACCCGGACACTCGTGTCCCCCCCGTGTCCCCCGCGGGCACCTGAAGGTCA
>NW_020924416.1:0-2446 GCF_003984885.1 Neopelma chrysocephalum | reverse complement strand
GGGGGGGGGGGTCGACCCCGGTGTCCGGACTGTCCCAACCCCCCCCCAGAAACCGCGGCCTTGCACACGTGTGTGCTCTCACACACGGACACGCCCTCACACATGTGTGCTCTCACACACGGACACGCCCTCGCACACATGTGCTCTCACACACGGACACGCCCTCACACAGTGTGCTCTGACACATGGACACGCCCTCGCACACGCGTGTGCCCGGGGCTGCACCTCCCACGTGTGAGCGACCCTGCCTCGGACACGCCTGTGCACGCGTGAGCCCGCACACGCCTGGGCACAGACGGACGCACACGAAGGCACACACGTGTGCACACACATGTGCACAAGCCCACGTCCGACACACGGCTGTGCACACCCCCCACCTGAGCGCACACCTGTCCTCCCACACACACCTGTGCTCACACACACACCTGTGCTCACACACACGTGCTCACACACACACCTGTGCTCACACACACCTGTGCTCACACACACAAACACGTGCTCATGCACACACCTGTGCTCACACACACACACGCAGACACCCCCTGCCTTGCACACGCGGGGTCACGCCCCCCCACGTGCACCCACCTTGCACGAGCCCCCTTCGTGGCCACGCCCCTCCACGCAGGGGACCCCCACAAAGGTGTCACCCCCTGCACACTCACCTGCGGCCCCCCCGTGAACACCCCCCCCCCCCCCCCGCCCCCCCCCCCCCCCCCCCGCCCCCCCCCCGCCCCCCCCCCGTGACCACCCCCTGCACGGGCTCTCGTGCACCCCAGGTCTGGGCACCCCCCTCACACGCTCCTGGGCACACCCGTGTCGACCCCCCCAGACACTCGTGTGCACCCCAGGTCTGTGCACCCCCCAACACGCACACACTCATGTGCACCCCAGTGCAGCACACGCACCCCTGCACACGTGTGTGACCCCCCTGCACACGTGTGTGACTCCAGTTTCTCACACAAACTGCACACATGTGTGAGCCCAGTTTCGCACACACTCTGCACACGTGTGTGAGCCCAGTTTCACACACACCCCCCTGCACATGTGTGTGACCCCAGTGCAGCACACACGCCCCTGCACACATGTGTGAGCCCAGTTTCACACACACACTCTGCACACATGCCCCCCACATGCCCCCCAGTTTGGGCTGCACGCCTCCCGCACGCTCAGGAGCCCCCACTTTGGTGTGCACACACCCCTAAGACCCCCGCACGTGCTTGTGCACCCCGCTGGAGTCTGCAGCACCCTGTGGACCTCACCCTGTGCACCTCACTTTGGGGCACAGCCCCCTGCACACTCACCTGCATCTCAGTGTGGTGCACAACCCCCAGGTGTGCACACACACGTGTGCACCCCAACGCAGCACATCCCCCCCTGCACAGACGTGCACACCCGCCTGGGCACCCCCTGCACACTCACCTGCACCCCAGGTGTGCACACACCCACCCTGCACATTTACCTGCACCCCAGGTGTGCACACACACCCCCCGCACGCTCCCCTGCACCCCACTTTGGTGCAAAGGCATCACCAAACACGCTCGCACACGTGTGCACCCCAACGCCGTGTGAATCCCCCCCAAACACTCGTGTGCAGCCCAGGTCTGCACAGACAGACAGACAGACACCCCCCAGGTCCACACACACTGCACCCCGACACGGTGTGCACCCCCTGCACACTCACCTGCACCCCAGGTGTGCACACACACCCCCTGCACACTCACCTGCACCCCGACACGGTGTGCACCCCCTGCACTCTCAGCTGCACCCCAGCTTTGCACACACGGCCCCCGCACGCCCGTGGTGCCCCCCAGCTCGGTGCACACCCCCCCCCCAAACACACTCACGTGCTCGTGCACCCCACTGTGGGACACGTGCACGCCCCAGACCCGCACACACTCCTGTGCACCCCGAGTCTGCACACGCCGCCCTCCCCCCCCCGTGCGCTCCCCCCTGCCCCCCCATTTCACACCCATGCCCCGCACACGCGTGTGCCCCCCAATGCAGCGCACACCCCCCCACAGGCACCCCCGGGGCCGCGGGCCCCCTTTGCACTCACACGCTCCCTCACACCCCCCGTTCCCTCACACGCGTGTGCCACGCATGATGCCGCCCGTGGGGCCCGGGCCTGGCGCACACGCGTGTGCTGCACGCCCGGCGCAGGCCCCGCGCCCGGGGGGGCCCTGGGGGATTGGGGGGGACGGGGGGGGCTGATGAGACCCTCCCGGCAGCGAGGGGGGAGGGGATGAGCTCCCCAAATCGCGCGGGGGGCGGAGGGGACCCGCAGTGGGGGGGGGAGAGGAGGCGATGGAGCCCCCAGACCCCGCAGTGGGGGAGGGGGGAATGCGGCCCCTCCCCGGGGTGGGGGAGCTCCCAACCCCCCCTCAGGGCACCCCCAGACCCCGCCTGGCGATGCGCTGGGGAGATGTGACCCTCCGGTCCCCCCCCC
>NW_020924415.1:0-1431 GCF_003984885.1 Neopelma chrysocephalum | reverse complement strand
CCCACGCTGGGCAGGAGCTGCCCCAGGATGGCAGCTCTGAAGCACTCCCAGGATGTCCCTGTGAACAGGAGGGGAAGACTGGATCTGAAAATGAAACCTGGAAAGCAGAGAGCAGGAGTGTCATGGTGTCACTGCAGGAGAGTTGCAGCCCTGGAGCAAGGTCACAGAAGAAGTGACCCAGTCCATGCCCTGCCCTCAGAAGATCCCACAGCATCCTAGAGATGCTGGAAGGGAGCCCAGCTCTGCTTCACAAGTTCCCAGGGCCTGTCCCTGCCTGTGCTCCAAGGGCATCCAGCCCACAGGACTGTGCTCAGAGAGCACTCAGGCCTTACAGCGAGAAAGGGGCTCAGGAGGACAGTGTGGAAGTGGCAAGAGAGCAGCTCTGCAGAGACCAAGCCCTGCTGCTCCCTGGCAGTGCTGCTGGGCTGGGATTATTGTCCCCTTCCCGTTTGCAAATACACCCTGTCCTGCAGTGTGCTGCCCTTTGGGAACATCTGAGAAGAAGTATCTTGGATGAAGAAGGCACTGCAGGGTCTTTTATTTTGTTTAAATACTTAGAGAGAACAGTTCATCATTTATACATCTCTGGGTCAAATTCAATGTGTAGACACTCAATTAGAAGGCAGATGCATAATAATATTTAATTGCAGAGAAAATTATTACAAGGAAAACCCAATGACCTCCATGAGCAACCTGAGCAGGAAGGCTGGGCCATGAAGGAGTCCCATTCTGAATGCTACACACCAGAAAACAGGCACTTTATTGCTCCTGAAAAGCATCCAGTCATCATTTTCCTCAGGGCTTCCTTGAGCTCCTGATTCCTCAGGCTGTAGATGAAGGGGTTCAGTGCTGGAGGCACCACCGAGTACAGAACTGACAGGGCCAGATCCAGGGATGGGGAGGAGATGGAAGGGGGCTTCAGGTAGGCAAATATGGCTGTGCTGATAAACAGGGAGAGCACAGCCAGGTGAGGGAGGCAGGTGGAAAAGGCTTTGTGCCGTCCCTGCTGAGAGGGGATCCTCAGCACAGCCCTGAAGATCTGCACATAGGAGAAAACTATGAAAACAAAACAACCAAACGATAAACTGGCAGTAACAATAAGCCCAATTTTCCTGATGTAGGAGTGTGAGCAGGAGAGCTTGAGGATGTGTGGGATTTCACAGAAGAACTGGCCCAGGGCATTGGCCTGGCACAGGGGCAGGGAAAATGTATTGGCTGTGTGCAGCAGAGAATAGAGAAAGCCAGTGGCCCAGGCAGCTGCTGCCATGTGGGCACAAGCTCTGCTGCCCAAGAGGGTCCCGTAGTGCAGGGGTTTGCAGACGGCAACGTAGCGGTCGTAGCACATGATGGTGAGGAGGGAAAACTCAGCTAAGATGAAGAAGGTAAAGAAAAAGAGCTGTGCAGCACATCCCATGTAGGAGATGGTTGTGG
>NW_020924414.1:0-2354 GCF_003984885.1 Neopelma chrysocephalum | reverse complement strand
CTTTCTTTTTTCTTTCTTCTTTATTTATTCCCCTTTTTTCTTTTTTCTTTCTATTTTTTTCATTTTTTCCCCCCTTTTTTCTTTGTTCTTTCTTTTTGGTTTTTTTTTCCTCATTTTTTCCTGTTTTTTCTTTCTTTTTTTTTCTCTAAAGTCTAGACAACTTTAGGAATAAATTTAAAAGCCAGCATAGTGCTATAAATGTAGGATGTAAATGTAAGGAAGTAGTAGTGGAATCTCTGGCAAGACTTCACTCACATTCCGCTCACTAATACTTACCACATCATAAAAATCTGCTTTCTTAAAAATGTGAGAAGACAGTTGATTCTAGGAATAAAAGTTATGAGCTGTGAAGACAAGAACAGAAAAGTCCTCGTTCTGAAACAGTCACAGAAAAGGTAAATAACTGAGACACAAATATGAAGTGATGAAAGGGAGGTCAGGCAAAGAAATATTTCAGATATATGCAGAAGAATTACAAGCATTGCCCCATTTTCACTAATTCTTCCTTACTTTATTTGCTGTGATAAATAGCACAGCTGTCTGCTTAAAACTGGGAGAATTTTACTCATTAATACACTACAGACTACGGAGAGTTTGTTTTCCAGTTCTGCTTCTCACTTGTTCAGTAGAGCTGAGCAGAACTTCTGATTATACAGAAATGCCAAGTGGCTGCAGACTGGGCTACAAGGGAGCAAATCACCATGAAAAACAAAGTCCCAGTGCTGCCTGTGAGTGCAGAAGAGCAGGGATGGTGTCAGTAAAGACATCTCCTGACAGGAACATGAACTGAACTCAAGTCCAGTTTTCTTTTTTCTTCTGTCAAAGTTCTTTGGGAGACAGTTGTGACAGTTTTTCTCTAAAATGCAGGTAGAAGGCCAAATCTTGATTTCCTTGGCTTTGGGCACTTTTTCATTCCTTCACTTCAATTCTATGGCAAGACAGCAGAGAACTCTGGAAAAAGGTTTCTTTAACACAAGTTGAAAATTCAGAGGTTATTTTTAGTTTGAAAAAAAATTGTGATCTTGGCTTATTTTGCATAAGGATCATATTCACTCACCTGATGATAGTAAAAAAGCCAACAAACAACATCAGAAATCTCAGACATTAAGGTATGTTTGGCAAGTATCATTACTATAGAAAAGAATAAACTGCTGTATCTTCCCTTTCTCTCTCCTTTTCTCTTTTCAGTCTCAGTGGCCTTTGTGTCTCATTGTCTCAGAATTTTGCAGGTATTTACATTTTCCACACCTTACAGCACAAGGATATCCCCTTTGAGATGGTAGCCAAGCTAATGTTTGGTTGGAAACAAGCTTTATGAAGGAAAAATATTTTAATTATGCAAAGGGTTTCCAGAAGTCAGATATAAAATTTCAATCCCACAGAGTAATTTTTAACTGTAAATAGAACCAGCAAAAAAAGCAAAAGCACTTTTATGGCTATCATGTTTAAGAAAGATCATCTTTGGTTTTGATGGGAACAAAGCAGTGATTTGATTCCCTCTACATTTCAGCCTCAGCAAGATCTTAAAAGAACCTTCATTTTCCCCCACTTAAGCTTTTTTTTCCCCCTAATATGGAAAGGTGACGAAAATGTAACAGGGTGACAGAACTTTGCTGAAGGAACACAGAGTTCATTGCAAGCAGAGGAACTTCAAAGCTTCCTCAGCTCTGCAAAGTGGCTCAAACCTTCAAACCCTGTCCCTTCACTCAAGTGCTTTATGATGACCAGGCTCACTTCCATAATCCAGATGCTTCAACTGCAGAAAATACAGAATGACATTACAAAGAAACCCAACCAACCAACAAACAACTCACAGACATTTGCCTTTGTTGACAGTTAATGAAAATGCCATTTTATTCTAAAAACTGTAGGGGCAGGAGTTGTCAAAAATAAAAAATATTAAAAAGTCAGCTTTTCAGAAAAGCAGTGCAAATCACAGGAGTAAAGTAACATAAAAATGGATCCAATTCCTAGTATTTACATATATCTGGAAAATGGTTCTAAAGAGAGAATTCACAGTGCGATTTTTCAAATGTCTTCTGTAGGTTTTCACCTGGAATTTCAGTGTCATTTTATTGTAGAATTCCTTCAACAGAAGAACCTAACTTGTCAAATAAATAATGTTGACTTTAATTACAGTACTGAAAAGTCTAGTTGACTTACACAGAATGAAAAGAAAAACCAAAATAAAAAAAAAAAAACCCAGCATGAATACCCTTGAGATTATATAAAAATGGCATATTTCACCTAAATTGTGTCCTTTTCTGTGTAAAATTGAAATTGGTCTCAAATAGGTTAATGTGACTGTGGGCAGTAATTTTAAATAATAATCTACAGCTAGATTTCACATGACC
>NW_020924413.1:0-6003 GCF_003984885.1 Neopelma chrysocephalum | reverse complement strand
TTTTGGGGTTTTTATGTTTAGTTGGTCTGTTGTTTCTTTGTTTCTGTTTTGTTTTGGGGTTTTGTTGGGTTTTGTTGGGTTTTTTTGTTTGTTTGTTTGTTTTTTTAAGAAGAGTTTTATCAGTAATGCCACCGAGATACTCTACTACAAAAACCAAAGATCTGTGAGCCAGCAACTAATGTGACAATTCTGCATCTAGACCTGGTTGTGTTTCTGCTAGCTTTTTTTAGTTATTGGGGGGGGTTGTTTTTTTTTTTTTAATTTGGTTTGGTTGGTTGGTTTTTGTTGTTGTTGTTTTGTTGGTTTTTTTCCCCCCAAACCAAATGAGAAATAGGGGGAAGAAATTCTTCAAGAAAAGTTGGATTTGGAAATTTTCCTTCAAAAAAGAGCAGCAGTGAATACTGAGATGAAAGGTCTCTAAATAACAATTATGCAAAGCCCAACCCAATTCCTGCTGAACCTACAGGGATTTATGCTTCAGCTCAGGCAGCATCCATACCCACAGGCAGAACATCCACACCTTGCCGCAGCTCTAAGGAAGTTTTGGACACCCAAAACGTGACCATCTAGGAATTTCTAAAATAAATTGACCAACAGGTTGGAGGACAAAAAGTACATTCACGAGGCACAATATGCATTCCTCCACACAGGACATGACAAAACCCTGTCACACAGCTACAGGTTTCAAGCATTTCGTGGCACACTTGTGGATAAAAGAAGCACCTCAGGGGCTTCTGATCATATTTCATATTGGAATTAGGCCCTTCACTCTCCAGACCTGCCTTAATGTAACACTGATTTACTCAGCAAAGCTTTCCAAAGCCTAATGTTTTAACCTACTGGAAACACACACTAAGCTGACAAAAACCGTGGGTTTTTTAGATAATATTTGCACTATGAACTCCCAATTTAGGATAATTTGTAACTGCCAAGATAAAGGGTTTCTGAGACTGAGATTTACCCTACTCTGTCCAGCTCCTCGGCTTTAAATTCTCATATTTTCCATAACACTAGAGGAAGAAAAGCCATGAAAGGCAGGCAATGTGAACAGGGGAATCATGTGAGGCAAGGAGCCAAAAGCCCCTGCATCAAGCAAAATGCTGTTTAACCACCCAGCTTTCCTCAGGATCACAGCCACTACAGAGATGCTGCGTGTATCACTTGCTGACATGAGGAGCAACAGCATGGCTTCTCCAAATTATTAATATGCTCAGATTGCTAATTACAAAAAGAAAAAAAAAGGCATTAGAAAAATTGCAGCCTTCAAGTACATAAAAAGTGTCTTTCCAAAGAAAAAAAAAAGAAAAACAAGAAACTATGCTAAATTATTCCTCTCTCCTGCTATGTTACTTGTACACAGAGTAGCAATGATTTATAGTCCAGCTGTGTGACAGACAACTGTGTCTTTATGTAAACTCTCTAGGATACCTTTTTCATAAAAGTGAAGAGTGATTTAGCTGTGTGAGTTCCATTAACATTAATGGGTGTCACATGGTCAAATCCCCATGCCCCACTCTAAAATTTTATATCTCTGTGTAATTAGAAATAATTTCCTCTGAACTGACTTCCTTTCTAACTGAATGTGTGAAGAGACAGCAGAAAAACATTGCAATGCAAATCCACCACAGCATCGGTGACACTGCTCTTAAAGAATATGGAAGAAGTGCTTTCCCACAATTCTAACCATTTCTTTCTCAATTTCATAAGCCTTAGTTCCCTCCTCCAAGGTATTTTGACTGCTGAAAATAGATTCCATGCCCTTTTTATTTCACAAAAGGCACAAAATAATTATATTAAGTGCTCCTCTTGTAACAACTCAATCACAGAAACCAGGTATTTATGTGCTTTATTTCTTTGGGCCTGCTGCATCACCTGGACCACATCCTGTACAATGACCCAGGAGCTCATAAGCACACCCTGTTTCTAGGCTGAAGTTAACTGGTTTTAATCTTTCAGAGCAATTGATGTAGTCAGGTTTCCTTCACCAGGGCAGAAAGATTATTTTGTGTCTGCTTCTCCACGTTGTGTTCAACAATTCAGCTCCCTGCTATTTCTACCATGACACACAACCTGATGAAATAGTGAGGTTCTGCTTACACATGTGTGTGTGCAAAATGGACAAAAAAAATACAATTTATTTCCATAAAGTCTTTCTAGTCCAAAAAAAAAAAAAAATTTTTCAGAAAGATTCAACTAATCTTCCAGAAAGGGGTGGAGTAGTTGGGATAGGCAAGTTATCTGCCCTCTCTAGAGTCAAGCAGCTGTCTCCACACAACAGAGCCCCAGTAGAGGCTGGGGTACTTATTGGGAGCTTTTGCAGTTAGACACGAAGAGAACAAGCATAAATAATGAGTAGGAAGGACAAAGTAAGAATCTCAAAGTGTGTGTGGGGGGTTATGAGTGCCTTTTCATAAGTGTGTCCATTGTAATCATGAATTCAATAATGGAGAGATGGGGAAAAAGACAAACTTGAGGCAGAAGGTAAAACTCACAAGCAGAACAAAAAACAAATGGGTAAAAATGTGCACGTTCACAGCCACAATGTAGAAACACATGCAGCAAACAGGGGAAAGCCACAGCAGCTAGATGAAAAAGGATTTTAAATGTCTCAATTTTTTGTTTAAAGAAAATGCTCACTAAAAGTTATCTTTGCACTCACTCTACCTATTTATAAAAGGTGTATGCTTCACCTGCTCTTGTGAACTGTATGTAACTGATACAAGTTTTGTGTTAACTGCAAATTGAACTAGAAACTTCAAACAGAAGCTTTTCTAAGTCTCTTAAAAGGCTGGACACCATCAGAAACTTTGTCCCACTCGTGATGATAGTCTCGCATGCCACCATTACCCACTGCTTATAAAAAGCCAATTGTTTGGTTCATGTATTTGGGTCTATTGTAATCAAGAGCCATTTCCAGTAACTGCTTTTTCATGCATAGAAATTGAGCCATTTATTTCAGTTAGCAACTTTACAAACACCAGGCAAAATCCCACATTACTCTGATTGCTGCCATTTTCATGTGAAGCCGAACTGCAGTTACCTGTGCATTTTCCTCATCTTCTTTTGGCAATAGCTCATTTTAGTGCTATACTTTGAACAAAAAAAACCCCATCTCAATCTTTCTAGTTCTTCTCTCAACATTTATTTCTAAATTGCATTGTAATTTTGACAGTATTTTGAATGGCTGTGGAAAGTACCAAGTTAATAACACTTTTTTTTTTTTTTAGTGACACTGGATTCCTACTGCCCCTTGTAAGGCTGCTGTTTTCTCTTAAAAAATTCATATTGTTGAAGCCAGAGCCTCCTATGAGAGTTCCCTGAGCAACTACATACATGAAGTTATAACCAGTATCACGTAAATATACTCTAGTATCACTCAAAGCACAGAATTCTAAGTCTGTGCAGTATAACAACAGCCAAAGATTCCCACCAGCTTTGTAAACTCAAAGCCATTATACTTGGACAATGAGACAAAAAAGTATGAGGAGAGTTAGGGAAGCTGAAAATGATTCCTCTAGTCTGGGCACTGTGTTCAATAGAAGAGTGCAGCTGGAAGGGATGTACAGTGATCCTCTGGTCCAACTGCCTGACCTGTTCAGAACCCCTCACGCTCCCAAGAGGGAAAGGACAGACTATGAGGACAGTATTTACATCCAGCAGATATTTACCAATGTACTTGACAATTGAGAAATATTTATCTTGAAAGAACTAGATAGTGTCAACATCCATGAAAAACACCTGAGGTCCACAGCCTCATCTCACTTTTTCTATGTTTTTGCCCAGTGAAGCTGTACAGAAGTAACAGACAAAATTCACAGAGATTAGGTTGATTCATCCCATGTGCAGCAAGACTGAGGGAGATACACAAAGGTGTAATTATCCTTTTGGTGCCTACCACACTGTCAAAGTTTTGATTTCCACAATGATAGAAGTACAGCTACTTCCTTTAAGGTTGCTTTTATTTAACAGGCAGACAAAATACTTAAATATTATCCAAGACACAAAACTAACTGTGTGATCAATGACTCATTACAACACATCAGCTTTTTAAGTATTAATGCTTTTATTTGTGAATGGATCTTGCACTTCCTACTCCTCCGTTTCATGCACCTTTATTTCCTGCTTTTATCTTTTCTTGCAGCCCTTCCCCCCTCCTTTTCCTGTCAACTTCCATTTTTTTATTGTTATATTGATCTTATTCCTAAAACTCTTCATCCTCCTCTCTTGTAATCTAGTAGCATTTTTAGTCTTAAATCTTATTACTTTAATCCTTTAAAGGTTTTATTTTTCTTACATTTAATACCTTTTATCTCTGTATCTGTCAGTGTTTCAAAGATCCGCACATTATCCTTCAAGTTTCTGAGGTATTCCTTAAAGACTAAACTTGCAAATGGAAAAAAGTTTTACTGCTATCTAAACACTATCAATATATTCCCTCTCAAAAAAAATAGCCTGAGAAGGTCATAGTTCTAGATGAACAAGTAGTTTACATTTGTAGACAGTTTAGCTCTGTCTGATAGTTAAAAAAAAACACCAAAAACAAACAAAAAAACCCACCAAAAACAAACAAAAAAAAACAGCTAGAAACAGAGGTAAAGTATATTTTGTATCCAGGACTACTAATATGCTTAATGTCCAGAAGTCAAGGCTTTCATCACCCTCCATCTGTAGTAGCAATGCCAGTTGTGCCAAATTTCATCACATTTATTTGTAAACTGTGCAAAGTGATGGAGATCTATTTCAGGATATGTTCAATGAACATATTTTTCTTGCTGATCAGGAAAAAATAAAAAAGTTGAAGGCAGATTTAGTGATGGAAGACCACAGTAGTCATGGATTACATCTCCACTGGCTCACTTACACAGCTTGCATTACACAATGGTGCCATTTGGGAAAGCAGTACATAAACACATTTTTAGTTCAAAGCAAGGTCATGCAAGTAGTTGGGAATATGTTTTAAAGCTAACCATCTATCAAGCTCAGACTATTCCCAGCACAACAGGCACTGTTCATTTACAGCTATGGTCCCTCAGAAGTGAGAGTTCAGCTTTATAACAAGAGAGGACTCAACAAACTGTTTACAATCAGGGTCAATCCGCACCTCAAACTGAGTTTCAAGACTCATGATAACTTCAATAGATTCAGGATTTACTTGTACATGTCAAACTCTGTGCAAGCAGCTCTTGCAAAGTAAAAGACAATTTTTCCATTAAATCAGTTGTGCCCCTTACCATATTTGTGTCCTGGAGTTGCACAGTAAATTAGAGTTTCTACAACTCTGTATCACCAGCTGTAAAAATATTACCTATGTTATTATATTCACCATTCATCAGGGTTAAATAACTTGGTTTTGACAAGTAAGGAAAATAGCACTCATTTTTCATTAATATTAGGTGAAATACAAGCAAATAGACTGTCTAGGCAGGTAAATCTCATGATTAAATTCTCAACACTGTTTGCAATGAAGTCAAGTTAAAAAATACTCCAATTTTGGCACTGCAAAAGTAGAAAGAATGTACAAATCTTAAGGAAATCTCCTTTACTGTGCACTGCTGCTGCCTGTAAAACTCAGCAACAGTTTGTTTTAAATCTGTTGTTTCAAGATGATGTGGTATGATGATAACAGGTAAATATCTCAAGATTGTGTATTGTGTACTATCCCTCTGGGGGTAGTAACTAACTTGTTATTCTCTGTAGGCTTACAGTTTGATGCCTCCCTTAAAACAAATTCTTTTTAAAAAAAGCAAAAATAGTGGCTTTACCTGCAAGCTGGTTTTACCATTATATATCTGATTGTTGTAACTAAGCACTTTACCTTCTTCCCCATCCTCTCTCTCAATCCCCCACACCGCACCACCTATTTCTGTAAGTTTGCCAGTATTGAATTCCAGTGGGAATGAAAAAACTTGCTATTTTTAAAGATGCCATTACTTTGTTTGCTAAATATTAAAATCAAACTGTAATGCAGTGATGAAAGATGAAAATCTTTCTTTGATTTACTTG
>NW_020924412.1:0-3754 GCF_003984885.1 Neopelma chrysocephalum | reverse complement strand
TGATGGAGTAAAAGGCAGCTTGTACTTAAGTGCAGGGAAAGTATAAATATTTATATATATTGGCACAGTGCCTCACCCTAATGCTTAAAATCCTTTGGAGAGCTGTCTGCATATTGACTGTATTAACGATCAAATGCAAGGCTGTGTTGGGAAAGGTCTTCCATTTGGTAGTCAGTAGTTGAGACTGTCTTGCCTATGAAAAAGAGGGAGAATTTTCATTAGAGGATGTAGGATTCTGGCTGGTAATAGTCTTAATTCAAGGTATTTTTAGATAATTGATTTAATACAAGCAGAACAAATGGCCAGAAGTGTAATGATAGACAAATTGAAATTAGAAAGTAGATGTGCATTTTGAATGTATTGTTATAGCAACTGATTAAATTCTCCATCTCTTGCTGTTCTGGAGACTTTTCAAACGTACTTTAGCTAAATAAAAAGTATTAGACTATTTCAGAGCCAAAAGGTCAGTTCTTGTTGTCTCTTTTGCAGTTTAATTCTAGTACACTGATACTTGCTAACCACTTATAACCCTAGATGCAGAATGAGAACTTGGGTTATTAACAATACACAAGTAAACAGCAGAAAGACTTGACCTTTCTTTTGAATTGCCCTATGGTGATAAAAAATACCAAACAAACCTCCTTCCCCAAAGAATCACCCCCCCAAAATACCCCAACAACTCACCAAACAGAAAATCACCAACAACCAAAAAGCAGAAGTAACAAACATGAACAGCAAGTGGAGGAAGAGTTTGAAAGCGGGATGGACAGAAGCAGAAGTGTTACTGCCCACTCTTAGGCCACTGTGCCACTGTGCTGATTAAGTGGCTATTGTTAGGTTTAGATTAGTAGTTATTTGTTGTTGTTGGGTTTTTTGGTGGTGTTGATTTTTGTTGTTGTTGTGGGGGATTGTTTGTTTGTTTGTTTTTATTTTGGGTTTTTTTCTGTATTAAAAATCTGACTCGGTTACTCTCTAGTTCTGATGTGTTTTCTTTTCCAGGTGGTTGGTGTTTCTGCAGTGCTTGGCACAGGACTGGGTGAGTTTTTTATCCAGATTTCTAAAGCTGTAGATTAATAGGAGAGGTAAGGGGATAACTTTTGGTCCGCGACCCAGTGACCACTTCCTGAAGGTCCTGATTCATGAGTCTGCTCCTTTGATTTGAAGGAGTGTACAGTTGCCATAGCCAAGGTAGCTTAGGGTGTCTAGTATCAGCATAAAAAGCAGCAGTAAAAAGGAACTATTCAGAGATGAATTTTTTGCTGTTCTGTGAAAAAGTAAAAGCTATCTGTGCCAGCAAATCTGTGAAGTAATTTTTTTCATGTATAAAAATAAAGATTTTGTAAAACAGATGTTGTTCACTGTTTTAGTGCTAATATTTGAGCTAATTGTGAGAAAATGATTGGGAAATAAGATTGTGTCTTCCATTCAGATGGATAGAGAGTTCTTAAAAATAAATTTCCAAAGGGATTTGTTGAGACTATCCCTGTATCTTCCTGCACCAGTGAAGAGTACTAGTTTGACTTAGACAGTAAGAAAGACTGAATTGCAATGCCAAAATCAGTAACTCTGCTCACCTTGAGTTCTGGCTGTCCAAACGACAGTTCTCTGCAGGCACAGCTACACAGAGTTTGGCTTCCTAGTGCTGCTGAAAATGTCCTAGAATCCCACCATACTGGAGGTTGCTTTCCATGCTTAGTCAGAAGTTCTGTGTAACCTTAGTTGAAATGTAAGACCTGCATAGTGACTTCTGCTCTCTGACTGGGGGACAGACAGCTGGGTTTGAGTGAGGTTTGTCTTCTCCTGATGTTTTAAATGTTCTCAGAATCCACATGTAAAACTTTATCTACAGAAGGAAGCTCAAAATAAACAAAAGAGAGAGCAGCTGGAACACTTGTGGAAGGACATGGGCAGTGGGTGTGTGTGCAGGGCAGCACACTGGCAGGTACCTCCCCAGGAAGATAAAGTTTACTGCAGAAGTTTTCTGAAGAGTTTGCCTTGTGAAGTAATACAGTGCTTCTTTGTCCTCACAGCAGAAGTGTGAAAGCAGCTCCATGTTAGAGGAGTGGGGCTTTGGTTCCTGTGGGATTGGTCACACTCAGCTCTTCCTGTGTCAGTCATAGGTTTGGAAGAAACCCCGCTGTGTAGCTAAAGCAGTGGACCTACTAGAAATAATGAAATACTTTAGGAAAGGTGAAACAGTCAGATTAGAATATGAGAAAGCTCTGCTGTTGGCTGCACTGTTCCTTATATGAGGCAAGTAGGTGCTGATGGAGTCTGTCCTGTGTCTGGGATCCACAAGCAGCTTTCTGTCCCCTTATGGCAGGTGTTCATTGCTCTGTTTCTGTGCAGATAGAAACCTTACCTTTAGCAAGCTGGTTTGTGTACAGCCGTTTCTGTTCCCTTCAAGGACCTGATGCTTCTGCAATGGGTCCCTCTGAGCTAATACTAACACGAGGAACTCTCGATGAAGAGCAAGAAGACAGGGAGAGTGACACTGATGACTGACCATGAAGGTAAGGGAATGAGATCTAAAAGCTGCCTGTCTAGTCAAGAAATCCCCTCTATATTTCATGACCTGGATGGACTGTAAGGAGAGCCTAGAAAACAAGCAAACGTTCAGTCACCTGACGTGTCAGAATCTGTAGCAGAAGCTCAGCTGCAATGGTCAGTCTAGGGATATCACTCTAGCTTTTTTCACTTGTAATGGAGTTAAAACTGAAGGAACGGCATAAAGAAACTTGCAGGGAACCATGCATGAAGACTTTTATCTGTGAACAACTTCCTCTGATAGATTTTTATTTTTCTTTCTGCAGTAACTTGGTCCGATGAGTTAAAGGTCTTGCAGCCAACTGACTGCACATCTGGCCATCTGCCACTGTGGCTTCCTGAAGCTGAAGGAACCAGAAAGCAGTTTCTTTTCCTGCAACTTCTTCAGATCTCTCTGTTGAGAGCTTAGATTTAGAGCTCTGACAGCATTAGCATCCAGAGTACTCACTGGTCCCCAGAGGCACCTTCCGTTCGCTGAGTGCAGTCAGGCATCTGCTGCAGCCAGGGCACAACTTGATCGATCCGCCGTTTGATGTTTTGGTTTTCATTAAGTAGATTTTACGTACTTTACGTACCTGGGTGCAGATCAGCTTCATCATCAGCGGGCACTGCGCAGGAGAAGGTGGGCAGCGGGCCTGGGGCGGGCAGGGGGATAGGGGTGGGGGCGGGCACTTAAAAGATTTCGGCCAGGAAGCTGATCTCAGCCAGCACCTAGTCGGGGCAGTCTAAGTCCCCGTAGAAGCAGAACTGCTGCATGGGGAGAGGCGGTCAGAGGCGCACTGCTGCTTTGCGTCCTCCCCGCTCTCCGCCGCCGACTCCCGGCCCACCACGTTGCCGCTGCTCCCCGGTCCCCCATGCCGCACAGTCCGCCTTCGCGACAGGGAACCGCCCCGTGTGCCGGTGGGGGGCTCCCCGAGGGGCTCTGCAGGGGCCTTGGGGCCGGGACCCCGGGAGTGCGGCCCGACCAAGGGCAGGGCCCCTCCGACACGGCCGTCGTCCCTCCGCCCGACCACCCGAGCGCCTCCCGCCACCCGCGGCCACGGCCCCGCGGGCTCCAAACCCCGCCAATCCCGGCCCGAGGCAGCGTCCGGCCCGCCAATCCCGGCCCGCCTTTCTCGGCGCCGTCCAATCACGGCCCGCCTTCTCAATCCGGCAGCGGTCCCGCAAGCTCTGCCCGCTCAGCCGCGGCGCGGCCCCTCCGCGCGGC
>NW_020924411.1:0-6030 GCF_003984885.1 Neopelma chrysocephalum | reverse complement strand
GACTGACTCTGCCACTGGGAAGTCTCTGCCCTGGGAATGAGCAGCACAGGCTGCAGGAGGAGGAGGACAGTGTGTGCATTCCCCAAGAAGGGAAGGCAAAGCTGCTCCAAAGACAGCAACAAGGCAAGCAGGAGAAGGCTGGAGTCCCCCTCAGAGGTGCCCCAGAGCCCAGCTCGATATTGCTGGGTGAGCGGGAGGGTGCATTGCCCCAGCACCCCGACACAGAGTCACCTGCTGCAGGTGTGGCCCTGCCACACACGTGCACCGTGCCAGAAACCAGTGCAGAGAACTGACAAGTCCTTTTTCCCTGCGTTCCAGGGAGCTTGGAGCTTCCCTCCACTGCCCAGCCCTGTCCGACTGAAGGGCTGCAGCTCCCGCTGCAGAGCAGGTGGACACAGGAACTCCTCTACCTGATGGGGACCCCACCAAAGAGGAGAGCTGATCTACCCCTTTCTACTTGCTTTACCTTTTCCCCCAGCTTTCCCCTGCAGAAGACAGGCTTGGATTTGGGGTTCACATGGATCCTGAACCCGATTGGGAAGTCCAGCAGGTCAAAATCCATCACCTCAGTAGCTCAGCCTCACAGGCACAGTGCTCTGGGGCCGAGGTGGGAACACACGGACACCCAGGCGTCACCCAGGTGTCAGCTCCTGCACAGCAGTGCTCCACAGCCCCTTCCAAGAGCTCTTGTGGTGCTGTGATCCTGAGCAGTGCTCCACAGCCCCTTCCAAGAGCTCTCCTGGTGCTGCAATCCCGCACTGTCTCCTCGAGCTCCAGAGGCACTAGAGCTGGTGTCCCAGTGACTGGCTGAATACACCCATGGGGCGTTGTGACATCATGGTGATGCCACATCACTGCATTGTCACACCGTTGTGTTGACACACAGAAACTGTCCAGCAAACCCATGGATGGGGACCCTCTGGAGGCCCCTTTGGACAGGCCCGTGGGCCTCTCATTCTGTGTAACCCGGATGAGAGGTCCTTGATGTACCCCCTCCTGAGGTAATTGATGCCAAGGATCCAGGGGGCCTCTGGGTCAGTCACAATGCGGTGCTTTTCCCACTTGTGCCCTGTTAAACTCACTTCAGCCTCTAATACAGACAATCCTGGCATCCCCCATCACTCCAGAGATCCCGATGGGTTCTGCACTCCTGTGCCTCGATGCCATCAGTGTGCCCTGTGCACCAGTGTCTACTAAAGCTTTACACCTCCGTGGATCTGCTGTGCCAGGCCATCGAACCCTCACAGTCCAGTAGGCCCAGCCATCCCTTTCCTCCTCCTGGCTGAAGGCAGGGACCCTCCATTCCTGTTCTTGGTCAAAGTATTCACTGTCTGACCTTTGCGATGCCAGACCAGAAATCCCCTCTCCAGGATCAAAGGAGCTGATTTCAGTCCTTTTAGGTCTGGGAGATCCCTGATTGCCCTCTTGTGTCTCTGCAGCAACTACACTCACAGCTTTCTTGGGTGACCCCCTTCTTACCAGCTCTCTTCCCTCTCAATTCACGTACCCAGGCTTCCAGCTTAGAGGTGGGTTCACCACCCCACTTCTTCATGTCTTCCCCCAGTCAGGCAGAAAGAACCAGAGTTCACCACTTGGCCCGAGCTTGGGACTTCCTTTCCCTCTGGCTGGGGCAGGAGGGGACAGATCTCTTGGGCTGCCCCTGAGGGCTGAGGTGGGGATGTGGAAGTGCCTGTGGGGATGAGGAAGTGCCCAGAGTTTCTTCTACATTTCAGAGTCAGGAGGACATCACCTCTACAGGTGGTGGATCCATTTTCAGGTAATACAATGCTGCCAGGCTGTTGGAATATGATGCAGGGGCACTTTGAACCACCTTCCTCCACATGGCCATCATGCAAGGAACATACTCTGGATCTTTAGGGCTGTTATCCCTTCATAGATTACTATAAATGATTTCCAGCACTGCTGATTCTCTCAAGTACTGGATACCTTCATCTGCAGTGCTCCACTTTCCTGAGGAGTTCATAAGATCTTTGAATGGATGCCTTGCCGTCACGCTTGAGAGGAGCCATCTCCAGAGCCTGCAAATTGCTCTTTCTTTTCCAATTCCTCTTTCAATTTCCCAATCTCTGGCAAGGGATCCCAGCTGTTGGGCTTCATGACCTTCCTGACTATCAGCCCCATTATCCCAGCATCGAAGCAGCCAGGTAGGCATCCACTCACTGGGCTGGTGGCTGGAATCTTTCCGCAAGTCCCAACGTTCTGATGAGGTCAGGGACTGGGGAACTTCGGTTTCCTGTTGGATTGGTCTCACTCCTTTCGATTTCTTTGTTGAAGGACTGGCCCTCTCCCCTCCTGATTCTCCCTCTTCTTCCCATACTAACCAATTTCATGGACCTGTAGCTTGCCTTATCCATTTCTTCCTGTTCACTGACTGTAGTTGTTGTGGCTTGAGTTGCTGTCTCAGCCATAGTGTCCTCCAGGGCAGTTTGGGTCCCTGCCTCCCCTACAGTCCTCTGAGAGTCCTGAACTGTGGCTCGATGGGCACAGGCCAGGCCCCAGTACAGGGCAAGAAGCTGCTGGTTTTCACTGGGATAGACAAGGCACCTTCCATCAGGTGACACGCCAGTCTGCCAGGGTCGAATACCTGTTCAGGTGTGAAGTCCCAAGTAATGGGAGGAGTCAAACGCCCTGGGAACCTGCCCAAATCCTTCCACATGCCCTGCCACCTCAGGGCACATCCCAATTTATCATCACCTAAAGTTTGTTCTCTCCTACACCAGGATACACCAGATTCCATGAACTCCACAGTGTGCTGACAGTATTAGTTAGTCACAATAACAGTACCAGGCAGCTCCCATAAGGATTAGCAAGGACCATGGCAGACTTCATTACAAAGCCATTCATACCAATGCCAGGGAGGGGGAGAAGGTGTATTCCTCCATCATCCCCAGAAGATGCTCCCCCAGCATGACAAGGCAGTCAGTGTGAGGGCAAAGCACGGAGCCCTTGTTTATTATGGTATGTTCCCAAAACTCAGCAAAATAAAGCAATGAACAGCACAGCCAGCAAACTCCGTGTCCCATCCAGGAGCTTTGCTATTCCGTAGCTACTGTCTCGCCTTTGTCTCCCCTCACGTTGGGCACCAAAAAGGACTGTGGTGGGTTGACCTTGGCTGGATACCAGCTGCCCACCCAGACAGTCTATCACTGCTCTTCCCAGAAGGACAGGGGAGAGAGAATAAGATGGAAAACGACTCATAGATTGAGATAAGTCACTTTACTAAAGCAAAAGCAAAAGTTTGCACGCACAAGTGTGGTGGTTTGAAACTCCCAAGAATCCAATTTCTAAGTTCAAGCCCCCCTTCCACAATTGCCTCTGTGAGAGGGTTTAGTGATGGCATGGACTTGATATCTTTCTCACCTCATGTGGAGAGTTTTCAGACAAAGCACCACTATTCGGTATTGAGAGAAGGGGAAAATATTTACAAAGGTTTATTTACATACATATATATATTTACATTAAATTAAATTTCTCTTTTTCTTCAATAAAAGTCCAAGAAGAAAAGAGTAAAGTCTTTCTGTCACTTCTCAGGCCACAGTTCCTTCATTTCAGTTTTTTGTGGCACTGTTTAGTATCTTTCATTTTTTCCAAGGCAGCAGATTTAAGTATGGCAGTTAGGATTTTTTGTTCTTACTTTGTGGAAATTCCAACCCCGAGCCTGAGCCTTCGGAGGATTTCCTTGTAGATCTTCACTCCTCTTGGTTTAGAACATTTAAGGCAGCTTTCAGTTCAGTCTTACCAAAGCTGCTCTGCTCTGTCTCAGCTCGCCAGCATGATAACAGCAGCAGCAGCAGCAGAGGGCAAGGCCACCTCCTCCGCATTCCGTCCTGGTTCAGCTCTCAGGACAACTCCGAGTTTTTCAGCTCCTTTCTCTCTCTCTCTCCAGCTGCTGCTGCATTTCGGGACTCCCTAAGGGTTTGGAAGTCCACCCCTCCTCTTCAGGAGGTCTCTGGGTTTTGGGAAAGTGATACAGTCTTACCCCAAAACAGCTCTGTTGAGATTTTTCTCTGTTTTGTTGCCAGTTCTCTCTCCTGCAGGAACATCTCTGCCTCTCTCAGCCGGCTTCACGTTATCTCGTTGCTCCTGGCTGTCCCTTTGGCTTTCAGCCATCGCTGTCTCTGTTCAGGGCTGCTCCGCTGCTGCTTTCAGTGTCTTCTGCTGCTGCTGACAGTAAGGAAATTCTCCCACCTCTTGATTACGGGACCCGGTCCAGCTTTGACACTACACCGGGTCTCCCGTAGCCTCAGCTGGGGGCTGGGGGCTCTTGGCCCCCAGAGGGGCTCACTGGCCCCCTGCTTCCTTCTGGCTCAGATCATGGCTACCTACCTTCTAAACTATCTTCACCCTCTTCTCTTCCATTTCTGTGGGTATATAATTTCTGTAGAGCGCATGTGAACCTTTGATTGCTCCAGTACTATCAGTGGGGTAAACCATTACTACCCCAGAGAAAAGGTTTTTTCAAACCACCACAACAAGCGAAGGGGAAAATAACAAAGTTTATTCTCTACTTCTCATCAGTGAGTGATGTCCGGCCACTTCCCAGAAAGCAGGGCTTCAGCACATGGAGTGGCTGCTCAGCAGGCAAACACTGTAAACAATGTCCTCCCCTTCCTCCTCCTTTCCTCAGCTTTTATATCTGAGCTGACGCCATATGGTCTGGAATATCCCCTTGGTTAGTTTGGGTCAGCTGGTCTGGCTGTGTCCCCTCCCAGAAGGAATGTTGCAGAGCTGGTACTGTGCCAGCCCTGCTCAGCAGTGGCCAAAACACCGGTGTGTTATCAACACCTTTCTAACTACCAATGCAAAGCACAGCACTGTGAGCGCCGCTATGGGGAAATGAACTCCAGCTCAGCCAGACCCAATACAGGAATAAACTCTTTATTGGCTAAACAAGGGTGTGGGTCTGTGTTTGCTGTCCAGGGGCTCTTCACCTCTCCTGCCACACACCTGGCTCTGCTCAGACGGGCTTTGGGCGCGCAGCTCTGCGCCGTGCTCCAGCCCGGGCAGGGGGCTTCGGCCCCGCCGGAGGGACGGGCTGGCGGGAAATCCGTCGGCCCACAGAGGGGAGAGTGTCCTCAGCAGCACCGCTCTCCTTTCCACCTTGGGATGCCGTGCTCCCTTTGGAATCCTCTTCGGGGGTCGGTGCAGGCCCACATTGACAAATCCGCTGTATTGCAGACTGAATGATCTGTTTTGCCATGGTCCTTATATCCGAAGTGTTGCCTGATGTTGTTGCATCCTCTTCATTCTCCAAGCTCTCCTTCACCGTTGCAAGAACCTCAGGCTCCAAGGTTTTGGCATAGCCAGTCCTTTCTGCACGGCGCTTTGGTTGTAAGGGGGGCAACTTTGTTCCCTTGCTTGCTTCCAGCTTCTGCCGTTCAGATGCTCTGGGGAATCCTCGTCTTGCTTCCGTGCCCTGCTTTGAGGAAAGTGTCTGGGGTGGCTCCGGCTGAATGCTGGAGGCCTGTCCTTTAGGAAGCTCCAGGATTTCAGTGTGTTCACCGCTAGAGTCTCGTCCAAACTGAGAAGCTACCATGGATTTCAAGAGGTTGCGAACGTTCTTAACAACAAGTCCGGTGAGTTTGTCAAGACAAGCCTCTAAACACGCTCTGTGTGAAGTGGCTGTTTCAGCTTCCTCGGATTTGTCTGCTTGGGTGGCTCCTCCATCAACAGGCTGCTCCTCCAGACTGGCTGCTGCTCCTTGATCAGAAGCTTGGGATTCCAGATGATCCCCCAACATCTCCAACACAGTCGCTACAAGCTCTTGGGCCACCGCTTCCATTTCCTGACAGTGATCTTGAGGTGTCTCCGAAGGCTCTGCTCTCACACCGGAAGATGTTCCTCTGATCCCCTGGGCAGCGTTCTTTAAAAAGTCGACACGCTTATCCCGAGGAACCTTCAGCTTCCCAAAAACCCTGAGCACAACAGTCTCAACCAGCTCTTTGAGCTTCTGAGCTTCTGCTGCAGTTAGTTGTTCAGACACAGCTTTGACTTGTCCGTCAGCAGCGA
>NW_020924410.1:0-1592 GCF_003984885.1 Neopelma chrysocephalum | reverse complement strand
ATATATATATATATATATTATTTTGGTTTTTGTTCTTCCCTTCCCCTTTCCCTTTTCCTTGTGAAAATTGTATATATATTTCAATTGCATGCAAGTGTAAATATATTTATTTATATATTGCTTTAGGTGTCTCTCTCTCTCGGTTTTCTCGATTCTTTTGTTTTCTCTCCCTCTTCTCCCTTGGTTTGGGGGGGGACTTCTTGTGGTAAGGTTTGGAGACTTGGCAAGGAGCCAGCTTCAAACCATATCACCGGGAAAGCAGCACAGCAGGGAGGAGCTGCCTCATTGCACCGAGGTTGGAACAACCCGGGGGTTTTCCCCATGCAGCTGCTGCCGCTCACCCTCCATGGTAACCGGGGAGAGAAAGAAAGGGAAACCAATCACTGCCACTGCGTGGGACCGCGGCAGCGTGCGGGGAACCCCAGCACCGACTCACTCCCCAAACCCCAGCACCGACTCACCAACCCCCAGCTCGCGCCACCCCATTGCTGCTCCTGCCACTCGTCTGTGCCCCAGCCAAGCCAAGGCAGGCCAGCAGAGCATGCTGGAGGCAACACGTGGCAGTGAACAAAGAGACTCCAAACTAATACTGTGGGAAAAAATTCCTCCTTTGAATTTCGAAAGACGACAAAAACTCGTGAAACAAAGAAACTGTATCAACCAGGAAGGATTTATTCTGTGTGCTGGGTCTTATCTCACACTGAGCTCCCAGGGAGAAAAGACCCCTTGGGTTTAAATTTCGTGCATTTTATAGTTCTACAAAATCCCACCCCTTTTCAGATCAGTTTAATATATTCATTTTTTCCTAAAAAGGTTTCTTTTTTCCGAAAAGGGGCTTTGCCCTCCTTCCTATTGGCTGCGAGGCGTCCTCTGTCAAAAATGATGGATCTTCCTTTGTCCTTAGCCCAAAGAAAAAACCCCATGTTCAAAATTGACCAAATGGCCCAAAAAGGTTTTAATTTTCACTCACTTTATATTTCCCTTATCCCGGCTGCAAAAGAGCCCTGGTACACGGTCCCCTTGCGAACTGAACACCTCACAACTTCACGATGTGCCTATAATTTTGTTTGTAATAAAAACAGGATTTTTATTTCTCATAATACCACCTCTGCAATTAAGACCTGAACCTAAACGGGTGATGTAGAGTGACCAGTTTAGTATTGCAACTCTATGAGCAACACAGTTTTCTTAGGTTTTGCTTTTGGCCCTGGTTTCCTACTTTTCTCTTGTTTAGTTGGGTAGACAGAGCTGGTTGGTGGGGAGGACCCTTCACTATTCTCTTTCCCCTTTCTTCCTGGGGGACCATGTGGAGCTGTGAATTCACCTTTTGTGTGGGTAAGCCTTTTCCTTCTTGTATCTTTGTGGTGCTGTTAATTTCCCTGCCAGTAAATTGTTCTTTTGTCACTTATACCTCCTCGCACTTTTCACTCTCTGTATTAGGAGAAAAAGTTCATTTTCTTGGAGTTCTACCACAATATTTGTTTTTAGTCCAAGACAACTGAGACAACTAACTATATAATACTTATGGGGGCATCTCTGATGTGTTTGGAAGGGCTCCATCCTGGAGTACCTGGGGTCCAATTTCCCAAGCC
>NW_020924409.1:1458-2081 GCF_003984885.1 Neopelma chrysocephalum | reverse complement strand
CCCCCCCAGCGTGACCCTGCCCGTGTCTCCCCAGCTGATCGAGGCCATCCGGAGGGCCAGGAATGGGGAACCCCTGGAGAAAATCACCAACAGCCGCCCCCCCTGCACCATCCTGTAGCCCCCCAGGGACGTTGGGGTCCCCCCACGCCGCCCCTCGCTGCCTGGGTTAAATTCCTGTGACCTGGGGGGGGCACTGGGGACATCAAGGAGGACCAGGGATGTTGGGGCCCCCCTGTCACCCCTCGCTGCCTTTGGTAAATTCCTGCATGCCTGGGGGGGGCCAGGGACATTGGGGGAATTTGGGAGCCTCCTGGAGACCCCCACTGTGGCACTGGGAAGGGCAGGGCTGTGGCACTGGTGTCACTGGGGGGCCATTCTGTCCCATCCCTGCCATGGGGTGATGGCCTGGGGGGTCCCCCTGCCTGCCTTTGCCTTTCCCCCCCCTGCTCTGTCAGCTGCACCTCCCTGGGGGGCACAGGGGGTCCCCCAAACCCCACAGCCCCCCGTGGCACCCCCTTTCCTGCGGCCTCCCCAGCAGGGAGGGGGGGCTCTCCCCTCCCTGAACCCCTGGGAATTTGGGGCCCCCCGTGAGCAGGGGGGCCAGGACGGGTGTTGGGGGGGGG
>NW_020924409.1:0-1448 GCF_003984885.1 Neopelma chrysocephalum | reverse complement strand
TCAGAGCCACTGTGGGCTCCGCACTCACAGGTCTGGCAGTCCCGTGGGCCCTCACCCCAGCAGTGCCCCTCAGAGCACAGCGCCCGGCAGTCGGGACCTGCGAGGGGGGGAATCGTGAGGGGGGGGGGGTTGGAAGCCCCCAGACCCCCTCCCTGGGTCCCACAGCCCCCTCCTCCCTGCCCCTGGGGGCTCTCACAGCTGCGGCTGCGGGTGCTCTCCACGCGGATCTCGCCCCGGAACTCGTTGTGCCGGTGCAGGATGTCGCTCCACAGGATGGTCTCCTGGAAGCACAGCTGGGGGTTCCTCTCGATGTGCACCCCTCCCTTCAGGATCTCTGGAGGGGGGGAAAGGTGCAGGGGGGTCAGGGTGGGGATAGGGGGGTGTCCTGCAGCCCCATGGGGAGTCCCAGACCTGGGCAGGGACCTGGGAGCACCCAATCCTGGATGGGGACACCCAGTCCTGGATGAGGACCTGCCACCCCACAAGGACCACCCATCCCCAGGCAGGACCCTGCAGCTCCCAGCGCCAGGAGCAGCACCGCACATCCCTGAGCCCCCCATGCCCGCCCCGGGGGGGGTTCCCCACCTGTGAGGTGCCTCATGCCGAGCTGGAGCAGCCCCGGGGTGCCGGCGGGGCCGGCGTTGCCCACCACGGCCAGGGCGTAGCGGTCCTGGAAGAGCTGCGTCCCGCGGATGATGCGCAGGCTCTGCAGCTCCAGCCCCCTCACCTGGTTCTCCGCGATCAGCACGTACCCCTGCACCTCCTTGATGTCCTGGGGTGAGGGGACACGGGTGAGGGGCTGCTCAGACCACCATCCTTCCACCCCCTTCCCGCCCTCCTCGCGGTGTTTTCCCGCTGCGCACCTTGAGGAAGGCGGTGTCGGCGTCGGGGGGCAGGTAGGTGAGCTCCAGGTTGCCCTGGACCACCTGGCAGCCCTGGTAGAGGTGCCGCAGGGTCTCGTAGTGGCTCTCGGGGCTGGAGGGTCGCAGCAGCTTCATGTCGGTGCCGGTGCAGACTGGGGGGGGGGGGGACAGCGGGAACTCAGCAGGACCCCGAGCCCGACTCTTCCGAGCCCGACTCACCCCCGCCCCCGCGGGATCCCGAGCCCCGGCCCCCGCAGGAAGCGCCGCGGATCCGGCGGCCGCCGTTTATCTCCGGGGCTGCTCCCAACAGCTTCCGATGGGCTTCCTGGATCGTGGCTCCCCCCGGGGCTCCCACCCCGGCACGCGGCGGAGCTGCTCCCGCCCTGGCACCGGCCCCGCTCGAGGGACAGCGGGGTCCCCGCCTCGCCCCGTGCCCGCGGTGGGCGCCGGGGGCTGCACGGGGCTGGGTTTGGGGACCCCCATCCCCGCGGTGCCGAGCCGGGGGCCGCAGCGGGGGCCGCGGGCAGGAATGTTCTGCCCACGCGGGCGGGGGGGCCACGCCGAGACAAGACCCGATTGTTGAGC
>NW_020924408.1:0-3182 GCF_003984885.1 Neopelma chrysocephalum | reverse complement strand
TCCAGCCCAGCCCCTCCCCACCCTCCCAGCCAGGAATCCCTTCCCAAATCTCCCATCTCTCCCTGTTCCAAACCCTCTCCCTGCCCGTGTATTCCCGCGGGATTCGCTCTGCTCCCCGGCCGGGCTGGGATCCAGGCTGGATAAACCCCCCCTGGACGAGGTCCCCTCTCCCAGCCGGGCTGTCCCCAGATGCTCCTCTCTTCCCTCTGACGCCACATTCCTGGAATTAATGGAATGGGGGCATCAGGAGCAGCGCGTCCCTTCCCCTTCCCCCTAATCCCCTTTAATCCCTGCCATTACACTGGGAATCTCTCCCAGGGCAATTCCCTCTCCCTTCCCGGGTTTTCCTGGCTCCGGGATGTGCTCCTGCCTCGTTATCCCGGTGGGATGCGGGCGGACAGATCCCATTTCCCGGTTCTTTCCCGTTTTTTTCCCAGTCCCTTCCCGACGGTGTCCGTGTCCTGGGGTGGGATATTCCCAGAGGGAACATCTGTGTCCAACCCCATCCCATCCCCCCCCCGGGGCCATCTGTGCTGCCCGAGGGGAATTAATTAAATCAGGGCCGCTCATTAAATCAGGGCCGCTCATTAACGAGCCCCGGGAGCTGCTGCAGCTTCCCCGGGGGGGGGGGAAAGGAGGGATCTGGGCCCCAAAAACCGGGATGTGGCTCCAGGAGAGGCCGGATTTTGGGGGCGAGGGGTGAGGGGAAACCCGGGGCCGCCTCAGCACCCGTTTGTCCCTCTTTGTACCTCATTTTATATCCATTTATGGCTTTTAACAGCACCTTTTATGGCTCTTATTTTACATTTTACAGCTCTTATCCCCCTCAGTTTACAGCTCTTATCACCCCTTATTTTACAGCTCTTACCCCCAGCATTTTATATCCTTTTATATCTCATATCCCCCTCATTTTATAGCTCTTATCCCCCTCCTTTTACACCTCTTTTACAGTCTTTTTATACCTCTTCTTGCCTTTATTACCACCCTTTATTACTCTCTTTTTATACCTTTATTACCACTCTTTTATACCTCTTATTACCCTCCTTTTATACCTTTATTACCATTCTTTCATACCTCTTATTACCCTCTTTTTTTATACCTTTATTACCACCCTTTATTACCTCTTATTACTCTCATTTTATACCTTTATTACCACCCTTTTATACCTCGTATTACCCTCTTTTTTTATACCTTTATTACCACTCTTTTATACCTCTTATTACCCTCCTTTTATACCTTTATTACCACTCTTTTATACCTTCATTACCTTCCCTTTACACCTCTTTTCCCATCCCTTTTTCCACCTCTTTTCCCATCCCTTTTTCCACCTCTTTTCTCCTCCTCTTCCACCCTTTCAGCCAATTTTTTACACCTATTTTACCACCTTTTTACACCTTTTTAACCCTCATTTTATACCTGTTTTTACCCTTATTTTACACCTCTTGTCCTCTTTTAACACCTATTTTAGCACCTTTTCACACCTCTCATTACCACCTCTTTATACCTCTTTTACCCTCATTTTACACATATTTTACCCTCATTTTACACATATTTTACTATGTTTTTACACCTCATTACCCTCATTTTACAACTCTTTCCCCTTCCTTTTACACCACGTATTACTCTCCTTTTACACCTCTTTTACCATCTTTTTACACCTTTTTTCCCAATTTTTTACCCCTCTTTTACCCTCATTTTACACCTTTTTTACCACCTTTTTACACCTCTTTTACCATCCTTTTTATGCCTCTTATCACCCTCCTTTTACGACTCTTTTACCACATTTCACACCTTTTTTAACATCTTTTTTCACCTCTTTTTATCAGATTTTTACCTCTTTTACCATCTTTTTACACCTCTTATCACTCTCCTTTTACCTCTTTTACCATCCTTTTAACACCTTATTACCCTTCTTTTGTCCCTCTTATTACCACGTTTTTACACCTCTTTAGCCCACATTTTACACCTCTTTTACCATCTTTTACGTACATTTTGACACCTCTTTTACTCTCCTTTTACCCCTCTTTTACCACCTTTTTGCCCCTCTTTTACCACCGTCTTTTAACCTCTAATTACCCTCTTTTCCCAGCTTTTTACACCTCTTTCACCCTCATTTTACACCCCTTTTATCCTCTTTTAAAACCTCTTATAACCCCCCTTTAAGACCTCCTTTGCCATCTTTTTACACCTCTTATTTCCCTCCTTCTCTCCCTTTTATTATGACCTCTTTACCCCTCTTTTTCCCTCATTTTACACAGATTTTACCACCTTTTTACACCTCTTTTACCATCCTTTTAATACATCTTATCATCCTCTATTTGATGCTCTTTAACCATCTTTTTACACCTCTTTCACCCTCATTTTATACCTGTTTTTACCCTTCTTTTACACCACTTTTGCCCTCTTAACACCTCTTATCTCCCCCCTTTTACACCCCTTCTAACCACTTTTTACACCTCTTTTACTACCTTTTCACACCTCCTTTTACCAAATCTTTTCACCTCTTTTACCATATTTTTACACATCTTATTCCCCTCCTTCTCTCCCTCTCATTACCGTCTTTTTACACCTCATTTTACACGTGTTTTACCACCTCTTTACAGCTCTTTTACCATCCTTCTACACCCTTTATTACCCTCTTTTTACACCTCTTTTACCATCTTTTTTATACATCTTATCATCCTCCATTGACACCTCTTTTACCAAATTTTCCCACCTTTTTAACCATCTTTTTCACCTCTTTTCACCCTCCTTTTACACTTCTTTTACCCTCATTTTATACCTGGTTTTACCCTTGTTTTGCACCTTTTTTATCCTCTTTGAACACCTCTTATCACCAACCTTTAACACCTCTTTTACCACCTTTTTACACCCATTTTTATCCAATTTTTACACCTCTTTTACCACCTTTTTACACCTTTTTATCCATCTTATCATCCTCCATTTACACCTCTTTTACCACCTGGGGGGATCCCTGGAGGACAGTCCCGGATATTTGGATGGGATGTTGGGAAGGAACATTCCCGGCTGGGAGGGCTCCAGGCTGAGATTCCCAGTTTCCCAGCACACAAATCCTGTGGGATGCAGCTCCAAGGGATTAAAGTGGGAAAATGGGATCCAGGGAGAGCTTGGAGAACATTCCAGAGCCTGAAGGGGCTCCAGGAGAGCTGGAGAGGGACTGG
>NW_020924407.1:2767-4136 GCF_003984885.1 Neopelma chrysocephalum | reverse complement strand
CCAGCACTGGCTTCTCACCCAGCCCACAGAGGTTCTTTAGCCTTCCCTGGAGAGACACGGAAGGACTAGACAGGGTGTCTCTCTTTGCACTGAACAGACAAGTCTTGAGCACACCCCTGGTGTTGGTGTGGGGAGATGACCCTGAGCAAGTACAATTGCCATCAGCCTCCTGGGGGGGCCTTGAAGTTACGTGGGACAAAGAGTGTCTTGGTGTCACTTTGCATTTATGGTACTAAACCCTGGCAAAGGCCCTGGATGCAGCTCTGGGTTGCGCTTCTGTGGACAGAGTTCCCCGTGTCCTTCCCTCAGGCCTGCTAAGCGAGAAGACCACTCTGCGAAAATGACTGCCCCCCCCAGAAGAAATGGACGCTAGATGGCAGTCTCGCTCCACGGATAAAATCCAAGGTGCTACTTGACCCCAAATTCCTAACAGAATTATGGACTGCTTGTGAAGGAGGGGTCTTTCAAGTGTCACTGTATTTATATTCCCAAATTTATACTGATTCCTTGATCTATACATGGCAGAGTACCCCCATGAATCCCCAGCTGGCATATTAAAGAAATGTTCGATCCAATGGTTTCTGGTCATTGGGTTTAATTCTTTTGCTTTACCCCTTTGATTCCATGAAGTTCCAAAGATATCCCAGGGTTTGTTTAATTCCATGAGGTCCCGCACGTCCCAATGACGTCCCTTAATTCCCTGGTTTTCAGTAGTTTCCCAGGGAACATTTGCTTCCACGACACAGGGCAGTGTCATGACGGCCACTTGATTCCATGAGTTCCCCCAGTGTCCCAGTAGTCCTTTGGTTCCACGAGACCCTGCAGTGTTGCAGTGGGTTGACCTTGTGTTGATTCCAGGTGCCCACCAAGCTGCTCTATCGCTGCCCTTCCCAGCCAGACAGGAAGAGACAGAATAAGATGGAAAATGACTTCTACCTTGAGATCAGGCACTTTACTAAAGCAAAAGCCAAAGTTTGTGCATGCATAAGTAAGGGGGAAAATAAAAAGATTTATTCTCTACTTCCCATCAGCAGCCATGCCTGGCCACTTCACGGGAAGCAGGGCTTCACCACACAGAGAGGCCGCTCAGAAGGCAAGTATTGTAAAAAAATGGATTTCCCCCCTTTCCTGTTCCTTTCCTGAGCTTTTGTAGCTGAGCTGACGCCATATATTCTGCAGTATCCCTTTGGTCAATCTGGCTCAACTGGTCTGTCTGTATCCCCACCCATGATCTTGCCCCCATTCACGGGAGGAAGCTGACACTGTGGATGCTGTGCCAGCCCTGCTCAGCAGTTGCCAAAGCACTGGTGTGATTAAGCCCTTTGTAGCTCCCAATGCAAAGCACTGTGACGGCTGCAGTGAGAAAATG
>NW_020924407.1:0-2667 GCF_003984885.1 Neopelma chrysocephalum | reverse complement strand
CCCCCCGTGTCACTGTGACACAGCTGTCAGACCTGGCAGTAGAAAAATAAATCAAAAAATTCAGAAGAAATTATCAAAGTCATGCTAAGCCTGCCTTCTACAGTCCAGAATCTACATATGTGTGACTGCAGATACTTGGGATGAGGGTAGATGCTCAGAGGAATTCATGGGCTTTGACCTAGGAAATCTCTCCCAAAGTTTTCACTGCCTTTTCCTCCTTGGACAGTTCCTGATGCCTGGAGGAAGCTCATGTCCAACAGCAGCTCCACCCCCCAGTTCCTCCTCCTGGCATGCCAGGGTTGCAGCTCCTGCACTTCTGCTTCTTCCTGGGCATCTCCCCGGCTGCCCTCCTGGGCAACGGCCTCATCCTCAGCGCCGTAGCCTGCCACCACCACCTGCACACCCCCAGGGACTTCTTCCTGCTCCACCTCTCCCTCACACACCTGGGCTGCATCTGCACCACTGTCCCCAAAGCCATGGTCAATTCCCTTTGCAACACCAGAGGCATCTCCTACTCAGGATGAGCTGCACAGGGGTTTTTTGCTTTTCTTCTTGATCACAGCGGAGGTTGCCCTTCCCACCATCACGTCCTGCGACCGTTACGTGGCCATCTGCAAAGCCCTGCACTACAGGACCCTCCTGGGCAGCAGAGCTTGTGCCCACGTGGCAGCAGCTGCCTGGACCACTGGGAAGAGGGTCTGGCCCTGGGGCTGCAGGAGCTGCCGCCTGAGCTGATGATCTCCTGAGCAGTCCAGACACGCAGTCACTGTCCCTGTCCTCTATTTCCTCCCTTTCTTGCTGCAGGACCAGAAACGACGGTGCTGCTCTGCTGGGCTGGGGCAGGACAGGGAGATGGGAGGACCAGGGAGGGGCTGGACTGGGCAGTTGCAGTGAGTAGTAAACCCCAATGTTCATCTGAAGTGTAGGAGTGGGCAGGGTGGCAGTACTACAGGGCTGAGGTGGCTCCAGGCTCTGGGAGTGGCAGCAGGAGCCCAGGGAGACACTGCCCCTGCTGCAATGAACTGCCTAGGTGTGTGCCAGGGAAGGACTCGTGTCTCTGAACAGCCCAGTGTGTGTGAGCAGTGCATCAGTCCAGCTCAGGTGTGGACACCTCTCAGAGCCCTGACACATTTCTGTGTGTGACTCCAGGAAAACCCCCACTGTGCCAGGGAGTTATTAGATCCTTTGCTGTCACCCTCCTGGTGTCCTGTGTAATGAGGAAACTAGAAAAGGTGATCATCATACCCTGTTCATTTTCTGAGAGGAGAAATGTCACTGCTGGAAAAAAGTGTCACTGAAGAGGTGAGAAGAGGGAACATCATTGTTGCCTTCAGCCTGTTCCACAGCAGGTTCCCCTGGAGCCCCAGGGACACCTGCAGGGAAGCCAGAGGGGCAGAGAAAGGGCTGCCTTTGGCTCTTGCTGTGCTGCTCAGCTGGGCCGGGCTCCTGGCACACAGGGAGCTCCTGGCAAGCGGGCAGCACTGCAGAGAGACAGCTCTGCCCAGGAGCAGCTCCTCTGCACAGCCCAGCAGGGCCGAGGGCACTGCCTGTAGCCACGAGAGAAGAGAAGCAAGGCGGAGGGAGGTTAAAGGCAGCGGAAAGATGGCAGGTGTTCAGCTGAGACTTCGCTTGGGGACACAACTTCCCACTCCTCTGCAGAGTGAGTCTACAGGTGCAGGGCAATGTCGCTTGTGTTCCTGGAGGAATCTCCTAAAGCTATCACATCCCAGAGCCTTGCGATGCGCAAGGTAGTTTGGCCTAGGCCTTCCTTTCTGGGTGCATTCCTCCCATTGTGGGGTTCCATTTCCGAAGGCTTGAGGTGGATAGGGAAGGGGTTACTCCAGCTCCAGGGGTTTCTTCAGGGTCCTGGATGCATGGAGGGGTTAGGTGCTCACCCCTCCCCCCATCCATGTGGTTCCATTCTTCACAGTAAAAAGGTCTGTTCTCTTTCACATCACCGTCACTTCCGTAAATTCTGAAAGCTTCTCAATCCCCGAGTTCCTCACTCCCTGAGAACACACTGTGCCTCTAAGTGTCTTTCAACCTGCAGCAGATGTGCTGGTTCCAGCACATCCAGTTCAGGTGTGAAATGCTGCTCCCTGGTCCTCTGAGCAAGCGGAAGAGAAAGAGGGACAGAGCAGAGCTCACATACAGAGACTGCATCTCTAAGAAGTGCAAAGCAGGTGGGCGATGCCATGCAACGTCCGAGCTAACTCTGGGGAAGGTGCTTCTCCCATGTACTGCATCGCCGTAACGCTGGTGCCACAGCCCCCGACAAAAGGCCAAGAGTCTTTGTCCCCAGCAGAAGTGCTCCTGCTGCCTGCAAGGATGCTTCCCGGGACAGGCAAGGAGAGGCTGAGCCTACGCTGCTGAGCCGGAGGGATATTTCTTTGCTAAACTCTCTGTGGTTCAGAGAACTAATAGAGTCCGTGCTCTCTGTAAGAATGAAACACACTGTTTTCACAGGGACGCTACTTTACTCTGCTGTAGAAACAATTAACTTAGTTGCGTATTTCTCAGGGAACCTCTAAAACCTGCGAGGACGAAGGTGTCAATGAGTCTGTGATCGCCAGGGCGCAGGAGTAGAGCGCCGCCTCCCCATGACGGGGCCCGGAGAGCCAGAGGACGGTCCAACGACGATCTCCCGACACCGTCAGCCGCCACGCT
>NW_020924406.1:0-537 GCF_003984885.1 Neopelma chrysocephalum | reverse complement strand
TGTGTGTGTGAAGAATCTGGGATGTACAGCACTATGGGAACCATTTCATGTGCAGAATGAAGTGTTAAGTTGCAATGATGATTTTTGTGTGATATGTTTACTACATTCACTTTATTTTTTTCCTGCTTCTGTTTTTTAATTAATGCAGATCAATACAAGTTTATAATTAGCACTTTCTTTCTGAGGCTGAAACCTGAACTCTGAATGTCTTGTTTCAGAATTATCCTGGAATTTTTCACGTGTGTTTTGTGTCTGGTTCTCAAAGCAAGTTTTATTAAAATAAGCAATAATATAATGCACTGAGAGAGAGAGAGAGAGTTCCATTGAGTCAATGTCTTGTCATCACTCCTCATCTGACCACGGCAGGAGCAAGGAACTTATTTCATAAGAAGAACTATGAGACTTATCAATAATGAAATAATTTAATTAAAAGAAAAAAAGGTGCAAAACAAGAAATGTAGAGTCAGGTGAGAATTGGATTTAATATTCACTCTCCCAGGTTGCAGGGCTGTTCACTCTCCCTGCTGTCCTCACCCT
>NW_020924405.1:0-950 GCF_003984885.1 Neopelma chrysocephalum | reverse complement strand
GGAAAACTGGGCATGTAAGCGCAGATTCTGGCATGACCTTACCCTTTCTTTATAGAGTTACGTTTCCCTTTCATCCAGGCTTAAGCTGCAAAACATGTTTCAAATTGTTAGCACCGTCTCTGCTTTGAACATTTGGGTGCAACTGCCCATCCCTGATTATTCTTGTGCACTTGGATACCAGATTAAAGATCCTTTTTACATTCAGTTATCAGCCTGCAGCTCCCTCCCAGCCTCTCTTTTCTAGAAAATTCTATTATTGTGGTAAGACAAAGACACCACAGCAAAGAAGCTAAACAGAACAATGTCCCATGAGGACATAGAAACCAGAGCTTTAACTGACTTTCGTCATGACTACAACGAAAGGTAGCTTTGTCTTGTACAGGATACTGGGAGAGAGACACAAAATAAAAGTTTAATTTAAAACTTCCTAGAATAGAAAGCAATTCAAACATAAGGCAGACAAGACTTGTGCAAAACTGAATACATTTGACTTCAAAGGATAATTATTTTCCTGTGCACCTAATAGAATGTAATTTTCACCCAGGTCCTGCTTACAATCGTCAAACAAAATATGCTCCTCCAAGATGTAAGATATAAAATCTCCTACACACCCAGTCAAGTTTGGTTACCATTTGCTATGATGCTAAGATCCCAGTTTTTAACTCTCCGTGCATTTTACATTTGACTCAAACCTTAGGTTCTGAGAGATTATTTGTGAACTGAGCAATGAATTCAAATAACACAGAACATCTATAAAGCAAAATTACTTTGACACATGAGCTGACATATTCATTTCACTGTATATATTCTACGATCTTTTTCTCAAATTAATGTCAGAAAACGCAATATGTAGTAAGACACAGTTTGCACACTCCTATCGTGGTGATATAGCTCTTGACCTTGGTACAAGGATTGAGAGGTTTTTTGAAAACCTTTTACCAACATTTACC
>NW_020924404.1:3899-5779 GCF_003984885.1 Neopelma chrysocephalum | reverse complement strand
TTGGGGACAGTCCCTGCTCGGGGTCCTCCCTCTGGGCACGGTCCCCGTGGGGGGGTCCCTGGTGACCCCACACCTGGTGCCGGGGGGCAAGGGGGGGTCCGGGGGTGCTCTGTGCCCCCACCCCGGAGCCCGCAGCCCCCCCAGCGGGTGTCGCGGGGTCGCGGTGGCCCCGGGGGTGACACCGGCAGTGCCACGTGCGGCCGCTGCGGCGGCGCCGGGACAAAAGCGGCGCCGGGACAAAGGGCCGTGACGTCACCGGGGGCTGGGGGGCACCCCCTGACCCAGTTCGGCCCGTTCGGGGGGGGGGAACGGCGGGGGGGGGGGGGGGGGGGGGGGGGCCCCCGGGGGGGGGCGGGGGGGGGGGGGGGGGGGGGGGGGGGGGGGGGGGTGACAGGGGGGTCACGGCGGGGGGAAACTGAGGCAGCGGTGGGGTAATTAAACCCCGCTAATTAACTATGGGGCAACTAAAGCAGAAGGAGGAGGAGGAGGAGGAGGAGGAGGAGGAGGAGGAGGAAGAAGGTCCTGGGAACTGGGGAGAGGAGGAGGAGGAGGAGGAGAAGGAGGAGGAGGGGGAAGGAGGAAGGTCCCGGGTATTGGGGAGCAAGAGAGTAGGAGGAGGAGGTGGAAGAGGAGGAGGAGGAAGGTCCTGGGTGTTGGGGGACAGGAGGAGGAGGAGGAGGGCGAGGAGGAAGGTCCTGGGCACTGGGGGGGGCAGGAGGAGGAGGAGGAGAAGGAGAAGGAGGAGGAGGAAGAGGAAGGTCCCGGGCATTGGGGAGCAGGCGGAGGAGGAGGAAGGTCCTGGGCATTGGGGAGCAGGCGGAGGAGGAGGAAGGTCCCGGGTATTGGGGGGGAGGAGGAGGGGGAGGAGGAGGAGGAGGAGGAGGAGGAGCAGCAGCAGCAGCGCGAGCTCTGCCGCAGCCCGGCCCGATGGGCCCCGTCACCCCGCTGCTGCCGGGGGGCTGACGGCGACCCCCGCCCGGCCCCGCCGCCCCGAGGGGGGGGTCCGCACCCCCACCGTCCGCCGCCGCCTTTTTTCTATCGATCCTTTGGATTTTGGGACCATTCGGGGATTTCGGGGGGATTTTTTTACCTCCCCCCCCCCCCTTTCTCACTGATGCTCCGGGCCGGGGGCGCCGGGATGCGCTGAGCGAGCCCCGGCTTTTTCTGCCCCCATCGCCCCAAAATTACCGCAACCCCCCACCCACCGAAGGGGGCACCGGGAGCCGCAGCGCCGGGATCCCCGCACCCCGCGCCGGGGGCACCGCGACCTGCAGCGGAGGGACCCCCCCCCACCTCGGGGCACCGGGAGCCGCAGCGGGGGGACCCTCCCAGTCCCGAGGCACCGGGACCACCCTCCCACCCCTCCGGGGCACCGCGAGCCGCAGCGAAGGGACCCCCCCCGCGAAACCGGGGCACCGCAGCGCCAGGACCCCCGCAACCCGCTCGGGGGGCCCCCGGGACCCGCCCCCCCCCCCCCGCACCGGGAACCGCAGCGCCGGGGACGCTTTTACACCGGGGGTCTCCCCTCGAAACCCCCCGCACCGGCTTGCGGGGGGGGCACCGCAGCAGAAGGACCCCCCCACCACCACCATCCTCCGGGGCACCGCAGCGGAGGGACCCCCCCACACACGGCGGGGCACCGGGAGCCGCAGACCCGCGACCCCCCCGCTTCGGGACACCGGGAGCCGCAGCGGAGGGACCCTCGCACCCCGCGGACCACCCCCCAAATCCCGGGGGTCCGTTCCCCCCCCCCCCCCCCGCACCGGCTCGCGGGGGGGGCCGCGCCGCCGCACCGAGGGATGCTCGGGATGCCGGCCCCGCTCTGAGCGCCCCGCGCCCGGTCGGGACGGACCCCGACCCCCGACACTACCCCCCCCCCC
>NW_020924404.1:0-3799 GCF_003984885.1 Neopelma chrysocephalum | reverse complement strand
CCCCCCCCCCCCCGAGTATGTAGGGGGGGGGGGCCCATGGGATGGGGTGGGCTCCCCTCGGCGGTGCCGGCCTCAGCAGCGTGACCCCCCCCCCCGCGGCGGGATGGCTCGTTTCGGAGAGGAGGTGGCGGCCCGTTACGGGCCCGGCGGCGGCGGGAGCGGCCCCGGGGCGGCGGCGGGGGGCCGGGGCGCGGGAGGGGGTCCTCGGCAGGGCCCCCCCGGGGCGCAGCGCCTCTACAAACAGTCCATGGCCCAGCGCGCCCGCACCATGGCCCTGTACAACCCCATCCCGGTGCGGCAGAACTGCCTCACCGTCAACCGCTCGCTCTTCCTCTTCAGCGAGGACAACGTGGTGAGGAAATACGCCAAAAAGATCACCGAATGGCCATATCCTTTTGGGGCTGGAGGGGGGAGAAACCCCCGCGCCGGATCCCCCCACCCCTACCCCCGGGCACGGGGCGCCCGGCTCTGGCACCCCCCGCACCCCGCGAGGGGGGAGCTGGGACCGGCACGAGGACCCCCCGGCCCCCGGGCTGTCGTGGGGTCACCGTGTCCTGCGTTGGGATCCCCGGTCCTGCATTGGGGTCAGCGTGTCCTGCACTGGGGTGCCCGGTCCTGTATTGGGGTCACCGCGTCCTGTATTGGGGTCGCTTGGGCTGCATTGGGGTTGCTGTGTCCTGCATTGGGGTCCCCAGTCCAACATTAGGGTCCCCAGTCCAGCATTAGTGTCCCCAGTCCAGCATTAGTGTCCCCAGTCCTGCATTGGGGTCCCCAGTCCAACATTAGGGTTCCCAGTCCTGCATTGGGGTCACCATGTCCTGCATGAACTCTCCAGGTCCATATTGGGCTCTCTCTGCCCTGCACTGGGGCTTCTGTCCTGCACTGGGGTCCCCAGTCCCATATTGGGGTCCCCTGGCCTGCGTTGGAGTCCCCAGTCCCATATTGAGGTCTCCTGGCCTGCATTGGGGTCCCCAGTTCCATACTGGGGTCTCCACACCCTGTCCCTGTCCTCCTGTCCTGCAGTGGGGTCTCCATCTCCATTTTGGGGTCACCATGTCCTGCCTAAGCTCTCCGGACCCATATTGGGGTCACCAGCCCCATTTTGGGGTCCCAATCCCACAGCTCCATCCCCCGACTTGCTCTGGGGTCCCCCTGACCTGTGGGAGGGTCCCCATCCCCGATCTCCTTTGGGGACCCCATTTCTGTGTCCTGCACTGGGGTCCCCGTCGCTGTCACGTGTCACCTCTCCAGCCCCATATTGGGGTCACCAGCCCCAACTTGGGGTCACCATCCCTGGCCTGTTTTGGGGTTCCCATGTGCTGCATTGAGGTCCCTGTCCCCCTTTTGGGGTCACCACTCTCTGTGACCCTCATTGGGGTCCCTGGCCCCCCTTTTGGGGTCACCATGTGCTGCATTGGGGTCCTGTCCCTGTCCTGCATGAGGGTCCCCAGGGACCATCCCCACATCCCTGCACCCCACAACCCACCCAGGCCCCCATCTCCATCCCCCCAGGGTCCCCCCAGACTCGGGGGTGTCTCCAGATCCGTCCCCCTCCCCCAGTGGGGTGTTTGGGGGCTGTTTTGGGGGGGCTGCAGCTCCTTGGGTTCTACCGGGCCCCTTTCCCCCTTCTTCCTGCACCCCAAAACCCTCGGCCAGTAACAGCAGCACCCAAAAGAGACCCCATCACCCCAAAAGGGCCTCTGTCACCCCAAAACAGCCACTGTCACCTCTCCTGGCAGCCGGGGGGGGCCCTGCATGGGGTGTGGAGGGGTCACCCCGCGCTTTTGGGGTGCTGCTGGAGGTGCCATGAGATTTGGGGACACTCCCCGGCACCGGGGGCAGTTTGGGGGTCCGGGCAGCCCCCTCGGCACATCCGCGGTGCCGCGGTGACCCCGAAATCGGGGAAAGGGGGTCTGGGGAAGGGTCTGGGGGTGCCAAAGGGGGGGTGCGGGTCCCTGGGGGGGGTCTGGGAGTGCCGGATCGGGGGGTGCGGGTCCTGGGAGGGGGTCTGGGGGTGCCGAATCGGGGGGTGCGGGTCCCGGAGGGGGTCTGGGGGTGCCGGATCGGGGGGTGCGGGTGCCGGAGGGGGGGTTGGCCGCGCCGTTTTGTGCCGCAGCGGGACCGGCAGCGCCGTGCCCGGGGCGCGGGGCCGCGGTGACGGGCGCGGGGCCGCGCGGTGGGGAAGGGGCGTCGCGGTGGGGCCGGGGAGGGGCTTTGGGGGTGCTCCGGGGTGCTGAGGGGGGGGTGTGGTGATGCATCACCCCCCCACCACCACCCCGCGGCCCTGCGGGTCCCATCCTGCGGCACCGGAGCCTCCCACGCCGGTCCCGGGGCGAGGGGGCGGCGGGAGCCCGGGGGATGTTCCCGGGGATCCCAAAATCCAGCCTGACAGGGACCCCCCGCTCCGGGACGGGGGGGAGTACAGAAAGGGAGGGCAGGGGAGACCCCCGAGCTTGGTTTGGGGGGGCAGAGCCCCGTGGTGGAGGGGCTGTGCTGGGCTGGGTTGGTGCTGGATCTGGGCTCGATTGGTGCTGGATCTGGGCTCGATTGGTGTTGGATTGGTGCTGGATCCCTCCCGGATTGGTGTTGGATTGGTGCTGGATCCGGGCTGGATTGGTGCTGGATCTGGGCTGGATTGGTGCTGGATCTGGGCTGGATTTGGGCTGGATCGGTGCTGGATCCATCCAGGATTGGTGCTGGATCCCTCCCGGATCCTCCCGGCTCGGTGCTGCATCGTGGCACCGCTGCCCTGGTTCTCACCGGGCTGTGCCAGGAGCTGTTCCGGGCCGGATACTGGCACTGGATCCCTGGGATGTGCCAGGGGAGCCGTGCTGGAAAACTGGGCCATGCCAGGAGCCATGCCAGGGATACCAGCACTGGATCCCTGGGCTGTGCCAGGGGCTGTGCCAGGGACACCGGCACCGGGAGCTGTGCTGGGAGAACCAGGCCATGCCAGGGATACCAGCACTGGATCCCCGGGCTGTGCCAGGGAGCTCTGCCGGGGCAGGTACTGGCACCGGGAGCGGTGCCGGATCCCCGGGCTGTGCCAGGGAGCTGTGCCGTGCCGGAGAGCGGCACCGGATCCCCGTGCTGTGCCCGGCAGCGCGGCCGTGCCAGGGCCTGGGGCTGTGCCCGGTAGCTGTGCCAGGTCACTGCGCTGTGCCGGAGCCACGCCGGGGCCGTGCCAGGGCAGTGCCCAGCGGGGTGGGGATGCAGGACAGGGGGGATTGGGATGGGGCAGCGGGATGGGGCTGCGTGGTGGCCGTGCCGGGTGCCCTGCGGTGCCGGAGCTGTGCCAGGGTGGATAAACGGGGCCAAGTGGCTGTGCCCGAGTGCTGGGCCGGGCTGGAGAGCTGGGCTGTGCCAGGGGCTGCGTGGGACGGCTGCGCCACGCCGGGATGGCAGGGAGCTGTGATGGGCACCCGTGTTATGCTGGGAATCCGTGTTGGGTGCTGTGCCACGCTGGATATCCATGCTGGCTGCTGTGCCATGCTGTGTATCCATGTGGGATCCTGTGCCATGCTGGATGTCCGTGTTGGGTGCTGTGCCATGCTGTGTATCTGTGCTGGGTGCTGTGCCATGCTGTGTATCCGTGTGGGATCCCATGCCATGCTGGATATCTGTGTTGGGTGCTGTGCCACACTAGGTATCTGTGTTGGGTGCTGTACCATGGTGTGTATCTGTGCTGGGTGCTGTGCCATGCTGGGTATCCATGTTGGGTGCTGTGCCATGCTGGATACCCATGTTGGGTGCTGTGCCATGCTGGATATCCATGTGGGATCCTGTGCCATGCTGGATA
>NW_020924403.1:1886-4361 GCF_003984885.1 Neopelma chrysocephalum | reverse complement strand
GCGGTTTTTTTCCCTTTTTTTCTCCGTTTGTTTCTGGGTTTTTTCGGTTTTTTTTTCCATTTTTAATTCGGATTTTTTGGGTTTTTTTTCCCTTTTTTTTACTTTTTTTTTTCGGGTTCATTTGAATTTTTTGAGGTTTTTTCCTATTTTTTAATGTTTAATTGGGGGGTAAAAGCCGCGCTCGAGGCAGGTCACGCTCAGCGAGGGGCTGGAACCCGAAATTTCCTCCGGGGGGGGGGGGGGGGGGGCGCACGCGGGGGGGGGGGGGCGGCGGCCTAAAAATGGGGAAAATTGGGAATATTAATTAATGGGGAATTTTTGGGATTTTTTTCAGATTTTTTTCCCCATTTTTCGCCGATTTTTTTCAATTTTTTTCGTTTTTTTTTTGGGTTTTTTTTCCCTTTTTTCCCCATTTTTTTGGCATTTTTTCGAGGTTTTTTAAATCATTTTTAATGTGAATTTTTGGAGGGATTTTTTCCCTTTTTTCCTCCATTTTTTTCTGGGTTTTTTTTTCGTTTTTTTTTCCCATTTTTAATTCAAATTTTTTTGCTTTTTTTCCATTTTTTCCCCTTTTTTCCCACCTTTTTTCCCCTTTTCTTCGCATTTTTTGGCATTTTTTTTGCGGTATTTTTTAATTTTTGAATCGAACTTTTTTGGCTTTTCTCCTTTTTTTTTTTGCGATTTTTCCCCATTTTTTTCAGGTTTTTTTCCCATTTTTAATTCGGATTTTCCGGGGTTTTTTTTCCCCATTTTTTCTAAATTTTCCTTGGTTATTTTTTAATTTTTACTTTGGATTATTTTAAGTTTTTTTCCCCATTTTTCGGTTATTTTTTTGGGTTTTTTTTTTCCGCTTTTTATTTGTTTTTTTTGGTTTTTTTCCTTTTTTTTTTCGTTTTTTTCGCATTTTTTTAATTTTTAATTTGATTTTTTTGTGGGTTTTTTTCCCCCATTTTTTGTGAGTTTTTTTCATGGTTTTGGGGGGTTTTTTTTGCATTTTTTATTTCAATTTTGGGTTTTTTTTCTCATTTTTTTTGCGAGTTTTTTTTCGAGTTTTTTACGGTTTTTTTGTGTTTTTATTTTGAATTTTTTGCGGTTTTTTTCCGTCTTTTATTTCCTCCATTTTTTTGCATTTTTTTTCGGATTTTTTTCCATTTTTAATTTCGTTTTTTTGAGATTTTTTTTCCCCCTCTTTTTCCATTTTTTCTTCTGTTTTTTTTCGGGTTTTTTTCCCTTTTTAATTTTAATTTTTTGAGGATTTTTCCCTTTTTTTTTTTGCGTTTTTTTTTTCTGTTATTTTCGGGGGTTTTTGCATTTTTTTCCTCCGCCTTTATAAAAACATTTTTCCTTTTTTCTCTTTTTTCCTCAGATTTTTTTTACCTTTTTTCTCCCCCTTTTTAAAAAAATATTTTCCCTTTTTTCCTCCCCTTTTTTAACTCGCATTTTTTTTCCTTTTCTTTCCCCTTTTTTTGGCATTTTCATTCATTTCCTTTTCTTTTTTTTTTCCATTTTTGTGGGATTTTTCTCCCTTTTTTAATTTGAATTTTTTCCTTTTCTCCCCCTTTTTTTTTTCATTTCCACGAAATTTTCTCCCCTTTTTTTGTTTTTTTTTACCTTTTTTTTGCCATTTTTTCCCAATTTTTTTGCGTTCTTTTCTTTTCTTTTTTTTTTAATTTTTAATTTGGATTTTTTCAGTTTTCCCCCCCATTTTCTCTACAATTTTTTCCTGTTTTTTTTTAAATTTTTAATTTTAATTTTTTGGGTTCCCCCCCCTTTTTTTGTGTTTCTTTCCTTTTTTTTTTAATTTTTAATTTGAATTTTTTTTTTTTTAGTATTTTTCCCCTTTTTTCACCTTTTTTTTTAAATTCAGATTTTTTTTTCATTTTTCTCCCTTTTTAATCCAGATTTTTTTCACTTTTTTCCCCTTTTTTCCCTTTTTTCCCCCGGTTTTTTTTTTAGGAATCACCCCAAACCCCCCCTCCATCCTCACCGGGGCTCCTCCTGACCCTCCTGCTGACGGGCGCCGGCATCTCGGCGTGGGCCACCGTGCACGTGAACTCATCGCCGCTCTCCCAGTCGCCGACCGTCACCGGCAACTCGCTCGTCGCCGTGAACGTCCCGTTGACGTGGGGGGTCAAGCGCAGTGGGAGGGGCCTCATCTCCCCCCTGGGGCCCGGATTGGTGCCCGCCCGGCTCCACGTGACCGTCAGCCCCTCGTCGCTGGGGAGGCTGGTGGCCAAACACCTCAAACGCGGCGTCTGCGCCACGTAGAGCGACGACGGAGACGGGCCCAGCAGGAAGACGCCGACGCCGCCGGGGGAGGACGAGGAGTCGCCTGGAGGGGGGGAAGAAGAGGAGGTTGGAGAGGGTCAAAGTCGAGGGTTGGGCAAGAGAAGGTTGATGGAGGCAACAAGAGTCAAGCCGAGGTCAATGGAGACACCAAGAGTCAACCCGAGGTCAATGAAGACCCCCAAAGTC
>NW_020924403.1:0-1876 GCF_003984885.1 Neopelma chrysocephalum | reverse complement strand
CCCCCAAACTCAGACCCGCCCCAAGCCCCTCCAAGCCCCGCCCCCCGGGCCTCACCGGCGCACTTGTGGGCGGGGACCTCCAGGACGGTGTCGGTGGCCGGGTGGGCGACGCGGCACGAGAAGGTCCTTTCCTGCCAATCCTCCAGCGTCACGTTGGCCCGGGAGAGGAGGCGGAAGGTCCCCGGCGCCGCGTCGGGGGCGGGCGGCTCGACGGGCGGGGCGGGGACGAGGGCGTGGCCGTCGGCCATCCAGGTGACCTCGACGGGGGGCGGGGCGAAGGCGGTGACCAGGCAGAGCAGCTCCACCGACGGCGCCGCGTCGCACGTGTGGAAGACGTCGACGGTGGGGGGGCGGGGCTTGCGGCCGCCGGGGGCTGGACCAAGAGGGTCAAGGGGGGGTCAAGTGGTCAGTGGAGGCCCTTGAGGTCAACTCGGGGTCAACAAAGACCCCTAAAGTCGACCCAAGGTCAATGGAGACCCCCAAAGTCATCTTAAGGTCAATGGAGACCCCTCAAGTCAACCCAAGGTCTTGGAGACCCCCAAAGTCAACTCGAGGTCAATGGAGACCCCCAAAGTCAATGTTGGGTCAACCCAAGGTCTTGGAGACCCCAGAAGTCAACCCAAGGTCAATGGAGACCCCCCCAAGTCAATGTTGGGTCAACCCAAGGTCTTGGAGACTCCCAAAGTCAACCCAAGGTCAATGAAGACCCCAAAGTCAACTCAAGGTCAATGAAGACTCCAAAAGTCAACCCAAGGTCAATGGAGACACCAAAAGTCAATGTTGGGTCAACCCAAGGTCTTGGAGACCCCAAAAGTCGACCCAAGGTCAATGGAGACACCAAAACTCAACTCAAGGTCTTGAAGATGCCCAAAGTCAACCCAAGGTCAACGGAGACCCCCAAAGTCAACGTTGGGTCAACCCAAGGTCAACGTTGACCCCCAAAGTCAACCCAAGGTCTTGGAGACCCCAAAACTCGACCCAAGGCCAACGTTGACCCCAAAGGTCAACGTTGGGTCACCCAAAGGGGGTTGGGGACCCCCCCCCCAAAACCTACCTGGGGTCACGTCCCGGGGGGTGGAGACCCCCGAGGTCGTCGGGAGGTCGACCCGGGGTGGGCGGAGCCCCCCGGGCTGGGGCGAGTGGGCGGAGCCTACGGAGACGCCGCCGGCTTTGAGGTCGACGACGTCGGCGTCGACCTCGGAAGCCGACGTCGGGTTTTGGGGGGTCCCCCCTCCCAAAACTTACCTGGGGTGGAGCCGCGGGGGGTGGAGACCCCCGGGGTGGTCGGGGAGTTGGGCCGGGGGGGGCGGAGCTCCCCGCGACGGGGCGGGGGGGCGGAGCCTATGGAGAGGCCGCCGGGGGGGGAGGCAAGGTCATCCAAGACCCCAAAACTCAACTGGGGGATCTTGGAGACCCCAAAACCCAACTGGGGTCAACCCAAGGTCATCAAAGACCCCAAAACTTAAGTGGAAGATCTTGAAGACCCCAAAACCCAACTGGGGTCAACCCAAGGTCAAGGGAGAGCCCAAAACTCAACTGGAGGGTCTTGAAGACCCCAAAACTCAACTGGGGTCAACCCAAGGTCATCCAAGACCCCAAAACCCAACTGGAGGATCTTGAAGACCCCAAAACCCAACTGGAGGATCTTGAAGACCCCAAAACCCAACTGGGGTCAACTCAAGGTCATCCAAGACCTCGAAACTCAACTGGAGGCTCTTGGAGACCCCAAAACCCAACTGGAGACTCTTGGAGGTCCTAAAAGTCAACTGGGGTCAACCCAAGGTCATCCAAGACCCCAAAAGTCAACGTTGACCCAACTCAAGACCCTCCAAGACCCCAAAACCCAACTGGGGTCAACCCAAGACCCAACATTGGG
>NW_020924402.1:0-768 GCF_003984885.1 Neopelma chrysocephalum | reverse complement strand
CTACAAGCTGTGTCACTTCCAGAGGTACCAGCTTGAGCCTGAACTTCTCAGCTGTTGTTCATTGTCCTACAGTGTCTCATCTCTCACCCTGGACCAATCTCTTTGGGAGGTGCACTGAAACAGTGGTTGGGATTGAGGTGCAGAGTCAGGCAGCAACATGCAGGTGTCTCCAGGTGTGCTGGGTGTCCCAGCTCTGATCCCAGCCACCAGAGATCCAGGCCTGGCTCAGCTCCATAAACAGATGCACCCTGGGCCCTTGAGGTGCCCTGAGATGTGTGAGAGCCCTGGTGGGGCTGATCTGCTGCAGAATCCTGGGGAACACCAAACCCATCTGGGCCATCAGCCAGAGGCCAGGCAGGTTCCCCAAGGGGATCTCCATTGGCTCTGGACAGCTGAGCACAGGGAACCAGATCCCAGCACAGACCCTGGGCAGTGCCCAGTAGCCCCAGGGACTTGTGCTCCTGTTGTGTCCATTGCCACGGTGAGAGCAGCAGTAGCACTCACTTGTGCCAGCTGGATAGCTTAGAGAGGTAAGAGAATGTTTTGCTGTTTAGGAGGACACAGTAGGAACATCACTCTCACATCCTTCAGCTGGACAGCCCCTGTGCCCCAGGTCCCTGCCCCCATTGGTTTTTTCTCCTGGGATCAAATGCCAACACAGCCCACTCATGGTGCTGGTTTAGGCTGAGGGACCTCTGCAGACACCTCTGCTGTACCTCATGGGGCTCCGTCTGACTCGTTTATGCACCTCTTCCTGCCCACTGGGTC
>NW_020924401.1:0-2662 GCF_003984885.1 Neopelma chrysocephalum | reverse complement strand
GTATGCACACAACTCAGGAATTTGGGTGAAATTGAAGGTTTTATTGAAGAAAAATTATAATCTATTCATATCTATCTATCTATCTATCTATGTATCTATGTATCTATGTACTTATCTTATAACTTATCTAATCTATCTTTAGCCTATGTACCTATCTTAGAAGCTCTCTAATCTATCTGTAGCCTACTGACTCTGGGCAAACTGTGCTCAAGCTGTGAAGCAGCTGAAGCCCTCAGGTGTCTTTCGGGGCCTCATAGGCTGGTGACAGGAAGGAGCGGGTCAGCCCAGTGTGGCAGGGTGCGCCTGGGGCAGGCCAATGGCTGAGGCGCTGTCCCTGCAGCCACGGCCGGGGGGCCTCCCTGTGCCGCGCTCTGAGCCGGACGCCGCTGAGGCTCAGCAGGGTCACCTCCAGGCACCCGCCTGGCGCTGTCAGCCCGGCGCTGCTGCTCCCGCTCTGCTGGGACACGGGTGCCCAGGAACAGCCTGCGCGCAGCCCCGAGCAGCTCCCTGCCCAACAGGGAGCGTGGCTGGCGTCGCGCCGGGCCGTCAGTAGCCGTGGCAGGAGGAGATGCGTGGCCAAGGGGCTGTTTGGGCCAGGGGCAAGCTCCTGCCTGCAGCGCCGGCGCCCAGGGCTCTTGCCAGGGCAGAGCGGGCAGCGCGTAGGGAGTGGTGGCGTGGAAATAGGCTTCGAGCCACTCCAGCACCTTCTGCTGGCTGCAGATGGCCTCCAGTCCCTCCAGGCCTGTCAGCTCGGGGTTTGCCTGGCAGATGAGAAAGGAGACAGGGACATTTCCTGAGGAGATCTCCCTCAAGGGGAGGAGGAAGAACTTGTTGACACTGAGGGGGGCAGAGCACTGGCACAGGCTTCCCAGGAAGGTGCTGGAATCTCCGTCTCCAGAGACATTCCAAAGGTCCCGGGACGCACTGCTGCGGGACCCGCCTCAGGTGAGCCTGGCTTGGCAGGGAGCTTGGAGTGGATGCTGCTGATCACCCCTTGGCTCTCCAGCTTCCGGATCATCTTATGGATGGGGATCACAGCATCTTGGTTCATCCAATACTGTTCCCTGTGTATGACTGTCGTGGCTATTGGCACTTCTTGTTCTTTGACTCGCAGTAGTCCCACTACGGAGGGGTCTTCTGAGAGGCCAGGAAGGGCAGACAATTGCTTGGACTCCTCTTCAATCACCGTGGCTACACCAAAAGCCCACCGGTACCCCTTCGGGTCCTTGAGGTATCCTCTTCTTAGGTAGTCCATACCGAGAATGCAAGGGGCTTCTGGCCCCGTCACAATGGAATGCTTTTCCCATTGCTCTCCTGTCAAGCTTATGTCGGCCTCTACCACTGACAACTCTTGAGACCCTCCTGTCACTCCAGAAATAGAAACGGTCTCTGTGCTCTTATGCTCCCATGGCATTAAACTACACTGGGCACCAGCATCTATCAAAGCCCGGTATCTCTGAGGATCCCATGTGCCAGGCCATCGAACCCACACAGCCCAGTAAACCTGGTTATCTGCCGTGTCCCTCTCCTTCTCCTGGCAGAAGGCAGGGCCCCTCTATCAGTCCTGGTCAGAGCATTTGCTGTCGGATTTTTGTTTTGGCTTATCAGAGGCTTTTTTGCCATCACTGAAGCGGACCTTCCCGCGTCTCGGAGATCGCAGCCTTTTTTTCAGGACATCTGCATCGACCACGTAGACAACTTTCTTATCGTCTTCCTTCCGTTTTAGTTCTCTCACTCTGCCCTCCAGTTTGGAAGTGGGCTCACCATCCCACTTTTTCATGTTTTCTCCCTTGCTGCGTAGGTAAGACCACAGTTGACCACGTGATCTACGTCTGGGATTTTCTCTCCTTCTGCGTATGAGGGGAGGAGATCTTGAACGAGACCGGCACCAAGATCGAGGTCGAGGTCGAAATCATGGTTGAGATCGTTCTACTGGTCTGTCTCTGTCATCTCTGTAATCTCTGTCTCTCTCTTCCCATTTCCTGTTCAATGACTCCATCTCCAGCCATAGATCCCAACTGCTGAGCTTCAAACCCTTCTAACCTGTGGCTTCGAGCCCCATTATCCCAGCATCGTAACAGCCAGGTGAGAATTGGTTCAGCAGGTTTGGGACTGTAATCTCCTCGTAGGTCTCGGAGCTCTGCTGGGGTCCTTGCCATCCAGAGACTGGCCTTTCCAAGCCCCTTCCCAAAGCTCCAGCGATTCCTTTCGAGCTTTGGCCTTTCTTACAACAAGGGGACCAATGCAGCACCACCTTTCCAATTTTAAGTGGCATTTTCGCTGCCTTCACCACGAGGATCATTGTCACTGAACAATTTAGGGAGGGGTTAGAGCTGATCTTAGGAGTCTTTGCTACCAAACCTTGAAGGCCACCATTAAGGAAACTGGTTACTAGGCTGTGGAGGTCGAAATTAAGGAAAGGAAGCAATTCATTCCATCCATCTGAACGGTCCCTTACAGGATGTCCTAGGACAGGCACAAAAACAGCAAGAATCAAGAAAAAAATTAGCAAAAAGGCCATTGTCATTATTTTCTTTCTCCTTCTTCCTAAACAAAACTATGTTTAGATAAACAAAATCCTTCTTGGCAGCTCTCCCGGTAATGTCCCAAAACAATGGTGGATGTTTACAAAACAAACCTGCTCTTGGCAGCTTTCCCAGAC
>NW_020924400.1:2080-13123 GCF_003984885.1 Neopelma chrysocephalum | reverse complement strand
CGGGAGAGGCCGGAGAACACAGCCCAGGCCTGGGCTCCAGGAGCAGGAAGGATGCCCAGTGGATGGAGCACGGCTGCCGGGAGATCAACCCCGGCCCCTCTGCCCCCCTCCCTTTCCCTGGGCATGTCCAGAGGGGATGGGACAGGATGAGGCCAAGCGGGCTGCAGCCACCAGCCCTGTGGCCCAGTTCCAGCACTCACCCTCCTGCGGGGGCTGCACCTGCTGCACCTCTTCAGGCTGCTGTGCTGGAGCAGCCCCAGGGCTTTCCTCCTCCTTCTTCCTCCGGAGCAGCCTGAGCAGGCTGAAGCATCTCTCTGCCATGCCACAGTCTGGTGTCGAGGGCATCTGCAAGAGAGACACCTCGGAGGAGCTCCGGGTCAATAAGTCCTGCAGAATGGCCTTGAGGCCACCTGCCACAGGGATTGGAGATGCCTTGGAGAAACTCTGGGTCTCCAAGTCCTGCAGAAAAACCTCGAGGGCACCTGCCACAGGGATTGGAGACAGTTCGGAGAAGCTCCGGATCTCCAAGTCCTGCAACAGGGCCTCGAGGGCAAATGCCAAAGGGGTTGGAGACGCCTCGGAGAAGCTCCGGGTCTCCAAGTCACACAAAAAGGCCTCGAGGGCACCTGGAAGCGAGAAAATCCTCCAAAACGCTCCGGGTCAGCAAGGCACGAGTTGGCTGCGTGGGGACTCCGCACAGCTCCGCTCTGTCCCGTCCTGTCCCGTCGCCTGCTCCGAGGAGCACTGTTGCCACTGCGGCCGTGTCACCAGCAGCACCTCTGTCACCACGGGTCATAAAGGGCCCTTGGACACCCTGCTCCTTTCATCCCACCGGCCACGCCCAGTGTGTCACAAAGGACCCTGTGACACAGTGCCATGTGGCCTGGGGCCTCCCCCAGCCCGGTCAACCTGCCCCACCTCAGAGGGAATCCGCTCTCTGAAGTATCTAATCTGGCTGGACCTGAACTGTGGGAATGGCTCAAGAAATGAGCAAACACTCCCCTCCTGTGCCTGCTCACGGCAGCACAAGGAGCCCCCTCGGCTGCCGATGCAGCCGCAGCGGGAAGGGCACGGGGCCTTCCACACAAGCTGCCACGGCCTCCTTGGGAGAAGTTCCGGCTGGTGGCCATCCTAAACACGGGGGGTGACACCGAGAAGGAAGATGTGGGCAAGGGCACCAATGCTGCTGGCAGCCCTTTGGCCAGGGCTGCACCCAAATCAGAAGCTCTGTCAAGTCCTGCCCCAAGGAGACCTGCCACCGCCCCGAGTCCTGGCAAGGGTGCTGCCCGTCTCCTGCCCCAAAAAGCTGTGCCCCCGGGTATTAGTTTGTTTGAATACATGCCCAGAATAAAGACAAGCTCAACAGACATTAAAACACTACAAAAAATCTTTTATTGCAGTGAGAATAAAAAAAAACCTACTGACAAAGAGAATCAAAAGCTAAAAAAGAATACAAAATAACTACTTTATCGGTTGGCATTCATACAATACGACAAATAACTTTTATTATATTATTAACTAGAAAAAAGGGAATTAAAAGGATTCCAAAAAAGGATATAAAACATTTGCTTTCTCAGTTGCTTCCTATCAATAAACTGTGCTTACCCACACAGACAGGTCAGGGCTGCCAGGATCTGCAGCAGCTGGTCGGTGCCCATGCTTAGCGGGCGTCCCCGCGGAGCAACACAGTTTCGGTCGTAGGATGAGTATCACTCACCCCAGCAGTCCTGACACCCCATTTTAGCAGCTCTACATTACACCACGTAGGGCCAGTACGTAGTATAAGGTGATGCCTGAATGGCAGCCAAACACCGCCTAATCATTACCTAATGGCAACAGTCTGCGCATGCCCTACTTGTGGGGCAAGGGGCGAGCGACCCCTGCCCACACAATCTTCCTCCCACCATCATCTTTCTCACCCCTATGGATGACCTCTCCCATTGTGTTTCAAGGGTAGATGTATCTATCTTGCAATATGTAGCAAAACCAAGAAGGAACTCAGCTCTGATAATAGGGGATATCAGACTGACTTGCTAAAAAGCACAATGGACCTTACAATTAGCTTGTGCCATGAAGTTACATTGTACCATACTCTAGCTGGTTTCACATCCTAATATGAGTTTCTTTATCACCCTCTATGCTCCATTGATCATCTAATTCAAAAGTACCCCCTTACATCAGCGTAAAGACATTCATCAGCTTAGAGAGCTGGTTTGGTAACTTGAGTTTGTATATGTTCTTTCCCTCTTCTGGAGTTGAATAAGCATGGTAAACAAGAGGACTTTCCTGCATCCAGAAATGCTGCTGTTTCTGATTTTGATTATCCTTGCTGTGCCTTTGGAAAGCTACATGCCAAGTGTCAGATCAAATTTTGTTCCTTCAGTCAGTGTTCAATCTGAGTGGAGGACAAGCAGATTGTTTACATGGCAGATTTTGGAAGTTATAAGCAGGTTTATTTTATTTTATTTATTTTATTTTGGAAGAAGAGGGAAGGAAAGTGGCTGTTGGCATTTGATGGGATTAAATTTTTTGCCTTTTCCCTTGGAGGTTTGTTTTTAGCTGCTTCCTCATGACTCCTTGCAAAGCCAAATTTCTGGAAAGCCTAGAAAACTATTACTGATAGCTCAACTTCTGGTTTTTTTTAAACATTATCAAACACACCAGAAAACCTGCAGTTAGGAGGACAAAACCTTCTCTTCTTTTAGAACTGATGTTGAAGTCTGTCCTGACTTTGAAGCTAAAGAATGTCTGCTTGTGAACATAGGAAGAGTTTTAGGGGTTCTGGATGTGCCACAGCTCTTGTTATTTTGGTCTTTTAAAGCTTGAGGTTAATCCAGACTTGCATCTGCATGACTGGCATGTGTTGGGGGCACAGCTGGAACCGTTTCTGCTGTTGGCTTCCTAGGAAGGAGACAGCATCAACCTGGAGACAAGTTGTTTCCTTCAAGGCACTGCTTTTTGTGCTGACACATTGTTGCATGACTGGATTTGAACTGTACTTCCATAGGAAGTGATCAGACTGCTGTGACTGCAGCACTGCTGGTTAAGTCACTGGCTTTTAGGTAGACTTTTGGGGTGCATCATATCAGTGAAAGCAATTAACATCTAAACAGATGAACTAGGTGAGCCACGAGATGGAAAGGAAGGAGGAGGAGAGGAAGACAGGGTAGCAGGAGCATTTGGGAGCCCTCACAGAGGGGAAAGCTTGTTTCACTGCGCTCAGGGTACAGATCCGTGCTGTGAGTCAGGCTGGTCATCCTGCAGTTTGAGTCGTTCCACACTGGGATCCAGGACTTTTCTCTAGTGAGATACTTTAAGATTAGCTTTGCTGGTAGTATTGATTTGGCACTTTGTGTTACTATCTAAGTGGGGTGACTCAAATGTCATAGCTGAAGGTGGTCTCCAGTTCTGCACACGGCTGCAGTTGTGCTAAAACATAGTAAATCTTGGGTGACCTTGTTCCAGCCAAACCCTGGATTCTCACATTCATGCCCAACAGGCTGCTTACAGCTGTTACATTTTGACATGGACCCTGCATTGCCATGGAGAACGGTGATATCCTTACCTCTTCCTGTTTCTCACTTACTATGAGACCCCTGGTGGCCTAGTGGTTAGCGTGCAGGACTTTCACTGCTGCGACCACGGGTTCGATTCCCCGGTCTCCTGGCCTGATGGAGGTCGTTAGCCCTGTGTGGCCATCCATCTATGAGAAGGACACTCTAAACAAACCTACGTCCTGAGGACCTCACTGCCATTGTCCAAGCTTGCTTGGCCCCGGCAGATGAACCTTAGGATTAAAGGGTGGGCTCAGTTCAGCGCAGGCTGTGTCTCACCTAAAAAATCCATTGCGCAGGCTGGAAAGGTAAAAGACCTTTCCCCAAATCTTCGTTCGCGAAGATGGGCCATTATATATGTAGAAGAATTGAACTGTTCTGTCAGATGTTCTTTACACTGCTTTACTTGGTCTTTTTTCTCTATCAATGTAATGCCAATACTAATTTCATTGTCCCCATTGAAACATCTGGAATGAATTGTGGCAGTACAATTTATTTTGCAGGTTTTGAATCTCCTAACAGAGAAGGAAGTAAAGCTAGTTTTGCCAACAGTTGCCATTGTTCCACGGACCTTCATTCTCAAGCCAGGAACGGCCTTGTTTTTAGCAGCCTTGGGACGTATAAACTACTTACAGGTAAGGGAAGAAAGGATTTTGGGAACAGCTGCTTCATTTCTTACTATAGTACCAGACATGAAAGGCTTTTTGGGTAACTTTCCCAGACCCTTTTTTGCTGCTTTGAGATGATGAATCTGTTAATAAATAACTGCATAAGATCAGAATGCCTTGGGAATGCCAGAATTAGCTGGGAAAATAAGTGGGTTTCCTCATTTCTGTGTTTTGTGAAAGCTGGCTACCAGGAGAGAAAAGCATGGACATTTTTCTTTCCTGACACAGACTTGTGAAGAATTTGCCAGAGGAAGTAATTAATTGCATATGTATTTTAGTTTCTATAAAGATATTTTTAAAAGGTATTGTGTGTCCCCACTCCCAATAATTTCTTCCATTTATTATAAATCCCATACCATACACCTTTACTGAACTGCGTGGAGCTGACCTCCAATGATATTTCTTCCACATAGACATTATCATAAGTGCTAGAACCTTTTCTCAGTAGTTTGCCCTGTTTTGGAGGTGTGTATGGCTATTCCTTTGTTTCAGTCAGCTTTCCAAGATCACCATAGAAATGTTGAATCGGTACTTTGCTATGGACATTCTTGACCTGCTGAAAGAAAACCAGAAAGGTGGAGGGAGCAGGATTCTGTAAGTAATAATGTACTGGTATGGCAGGAGAGCTCCATCATAGCTAAGGTGAAAATCCAGAGCCCTGTTCCAAAAAAACAGCTTGGCAGGACAGAGTAGTAATGCCCTACTCAGAGGCAAAGATCTCTCTGGCTTGATTTGCCTGAGTTGAGCAACTGTGATGGCGGGAGATGGGGCATTGGGGGTGCTTTGAGGCAGGATGGTGAAGCTGTGGGCGCTTCTGTCCTGAAAGCTCAACTCCCCAGTTGATATAAACCCTGGCTACTCCACAGTGGCAGAGGCAAGGACCCCTCTGACAGGGAGGGGACATCAGGCAAGCAGTTTTTTAACATGCAGGAAAGAAACGGGACAGGAGAGAGAAATTCAGGACTGCTTTTCTGTTACCATAATTAACATCCTCTTGTTATTTATTTCTACCACCTAAGGAGTCTTTCTGCTGTGCCTTTTGCAACCGGTCTTGTCTATCTCGTATTGTCCTTTTTAGCCACCAACACGCTTGTAGCAAATGTGGGTAGAGCCCTCCCCAAATCTTCGCGAAGCCTAGCCATGATGGTTATTTATTTCAGGGAGAAAAGTCTGCCTGGTTTTCTGTCGTGGCTTCTAACCTGTTGCCAGTCCACATCACTACCCTGAGTAACGCAGATGCCATCTACGAGAAGCACGCTGGCCGAGAGAGGAGGTGCTATGAGGGGCTCTTGGCTGCAGGCAAGCAGCTGTCCTGCCTGGTGAAGCACCCTGACTGGGGCACAACTGACAGGGAAAATCCACACGTATCAGGAGTTTGGGACTTCTGCAATGGAAACGTGCAGTGTGGAGCACTGCACTTGCAAAGACTGTGTGGCTGCAGGTGTGATAGGAGAGAGCACTTGAGATGGTGTGTTTTCAGGAGAGCTTCTGTTTCTGGCATTCAGGCTGATAAGATGTGCAGTGGTCTGCTCTCTGATACTTGGCTCTTCTTGAACTGGCTTTAAGTGCAGGCAACAACAGGGATATTTTCCATGGCAAACCTTCAGACTGGGGTTTCAGCACAGGTTGCAGTTGAAAAATGTACCTTTCTTATTCTTTACCTGCTGGATCCTCTGCACACCTCTTCGTCTTTCGGTGGTCTGACTTCTTCCTTGGTATGACAACGTACTGTGTAGCACTTGCAGATTGTTGGGAGATGGGGTGAGCTGTCCCTGTCCTGGCATTCCCATTCCTGGGCACATGGAGAACAAGTGCTGTCACTCACGTCAAGGCGGCTGGCCTGAGCCACCAGCTGTGTCCTGCAGTGGGCACTCCATCTTTGCTCACCTCCCATGGGGCTCCTCTGAATGTGATACTGATTCTGGCAAACCTGAAATAGCTCCTGTAGATTATTCCAACCAGCTCTTAATTGGCTAACAAATGTCTCATATGTTTATTCCCTCTTGTGCCTTGCTTGCCAGTTTAAGGTAGGAGTTCTGAAGGATTTCTTGACTATGAAATCTTTTCTCCGTGTTTTGATCTTAGGTTCCCATGGGTGGGGAAGAGCGAATGAAAGAGTTCCCCCCACTTGTCCCTCAGGACATTACACTGAAAGGAATTGGTACCACTGAGGCAGTTGCAGATATCAAGCTTTCCTCTGCAGGTAATTTAATATTTCTTCATTAGTTTGCTTTGCAGGGTCTGCATCCTAGAAACATTGATGGGAAGAGATCTCTGAAGGGGTGAAGCCATATTTCCTGCTCAGAGCAGGACTGTCAACAACACAAAATCACAGCAGCCATGGCTTTGTCCAGCTGAGGCTTGACAACCTCCAGGAATGGAGATTGACAGCCATGTTTGTACAGGACGGCCACAATGGAGTGCTTTATGTTCTGGCTGCCATACAGGTTCCACAGCATCAGGAATGGCTGTGACACGGTTGGCTGTCCAGGTGAGAGGGAAAGGGCCATTGATAGGAAAGCTTTATTGCGTTTTTGGTAGTTCCCACCATCCTTTTTCAGTTTACCAGGAAGGAGCTATGTCTAGGGAGAGTAAGATGTGGCTTTAGGTGCTGCCTTCTATTTGGAAAGAGCTGGATATGACCTTTGAGCTTAGTTTCTCAAAGAAATCACACATAGGTAAGCTCAGGTTCTCAGCCACTATGGGAGGCAGTAGTTTGTGTCAGAACCCTCATTATGATCCTGGGGACTTGTCTCACTGTCTGTATTCCTTTTGGCTGTGCAGGATGGGTGGCAGTGACAGCTCATGCAGAAGAGGAATTGCTACTCCAAGCCTATACTCCCAAGGGCACCACGTTGGTGGTGCGGGAGCCTCCTCTTTTGCCTTACATCAGTTCCATCCGAGGGTCCCGGATCGCAGGCACCGCTGCCTACAGGACCAAAAAGCCTCCCTCCCTTGTGGAAAACCTGAAAACCACGGGGAGCAGATAGCACTTCTTGTCATCTGAACAAGACAGAAGGCAGAAGAGCCTCTGGAGAACCTTGTTGCTTATTGATATTCAGAAGACCTTGAACTCCTTTTAAAAGGCAGACAGGCACATTTTGGAAAGCAGGTGTGGGGGGAGCTCCATAAGTTCATACCTGATGCAGTTGCCGAACTGCAGCCAATTTGAATGAGCTGAGTGGCTGGTACCTTGCTGTGAGAGGTGAAACAGCTTCTCCCTGGGATCTGCCAGTATCTATGAGCAAATCCCTTTACCTGTCCCCTCTTGAAATACGGGATGGAAACTCACCTGCCTGACCTGGGCTGGCTCCACTGCTTGTAGAGTAGACGGCTTGTTGCAGACATGCCCCTTCAGGTCAGAAATTGTCACCTTGTTCTTGGAGGTTTTACAGTGTTTCCACAGTTACGGAGGTGGAGGGAATTGGAAAGAACAGGGAATGCTCTGTCATGGTTGTGACTCTCCTAATTGTAGTGGCTGATACTGATTCAACATCGACCTTTCACTCCTTCAGAATCTGAGGCAGATGAGGATGTGCAGTGCCCTGCTTTTGGACACAGGAGAGGTGAATCAATGAAAAGCAGGTCTCCTGATGTGTGTGAAGAGGAAAATTTTACAACTCACTGCTTTGATTTGGTTTCTGCGGATTGTGTAAAGGTTTTTGAAACTGAGGGTGTAAAATAAAATTTTTCAAAGACACTCTTTTGTATCCTTTTCAAATAGTTGACAAAGTGCTCTTGTGTGGACATGAGCATCTTGACAAATACATGAAAACTCCAGCGCGATAATGTGTGCTAAATCTGCAGAGTGAGAGAGAGACATAACCAGCCAGTTTGCTGAAGAAGAGGCAAAAAAGAGTATTTTCTAATCTCTCCTTACCAATACTCTCAGTTTTCCCCACCCAAACTGCTGATGTCACAACCCATCAGTCAGGGACACAATACATGCAAATTCTCATCAGGCTGAACAAAGACACCAGGCGGGTACCAGGGAGTTCCCGTGCTTTATGGTACAGTCACCATAACTCTGGCAACCAGCCCAGGAGTTAGACTCAAAAGGTCTTGGCCAAGAAGCCCTTAAATTTTTTACAGTACACTTCTCAGTATGGTGGCTAAGAGGCCCTTAATTTCTTACAGTACACTTCAACAGGTTCTCAACTGCCACAGGAGTGCCACAGGTTGTGCTTGGCCCAACCTGCCAAGCACAGCTGATGAGGAACTGCTCCTGCAGGAGGTGACAGAGAAGGTCCACTGTCTCAGCATGCTGGCTGCAGCCTTCCTGTCCAACCCAGGTGTGGCTGCTCAGCGGTCTCTGGATGGCTCATGCCTCGAGTAAATGCTGGTGGGGTGGCTGCCTGGAAGAGCAGGCTTAGGCCTGATGGGAAAGGCTGCTCGGTGTGTTTTCAGAAGGCAGCTGGTCTGGGCTTCCTCTGCATGTGTGCAGGTGAAGGTGCTGGTGGGTTTTCTGCAGACTCCTCTGCAGAACTGCAACTTCTCTGTTGTTCCAGATGTTGCTTCATGTTTGCTGCTGGAAGTGCTGTGGCTCCTGTGCCCCCCCCCCCGCTGATGTCCAGAATAAAACGATCTTTTCTCTCCTCTGACTCTGTCTGCCATTGGATATTTTAGAGAGTTGTGGGTGGTGGCGGTGTGTCGGGGGGTACCTGTCGTGAGGTCTTGGTCCGAGGGGAAAAGAAGGACACACAAGACACACGAGGATGGTGAGACAAAGAGATGTCTGCCTGCTCAGCGCAGCAGGCAGCCTTTATTGAGTTTGCCAACTTCACACACAACACAAACATATTCCCACAACAACACCCAGGAATCCAGCACCTGCACATTATCAAACCGTCTTAACCTTGTACTCCCTGCAACCCAAAGCCGTGTCCATGGAAACCATCTAACCAGCTCCACTGCTCCCATGGAACATGGCCTCACTTTTGCACTACCTCAAACTTTAATTGTGGGGCTTCCCCCCACAGCGGTGCAGGTGCTTCAGGGGTGTCAGGGGCTGGGCCCCATCTTTTGAGAAGGATGAGAAGATCCTCAAATGCCTCCAGTGGAGAAGTCTTCTTTTTTGTACTCACCATGGTTATGTGGCTCAGCTTGATTATGGCTGAGTGCTTTAAAAAGGAAAGAAGGTGTATTTTCAGCACCCTAATAATAAAGTCAGTGAAAAATTAAATAAAATGGTATTCAACTGAAATTTAGGGGAGTGATGTGTCAAAGGCAGCTTCTTTGCGCAGAAAAGTACTGAGTGGCGGGATCACCACACTGTGCACTTGGAAGGCTTAAAAATTTGGGTGGCATAAGGAGAGATAGGAGAAAGACTGAAAGCAGGAGCAAAGGTCACTTGTTACTGACAGGAAGCACCAACAGAAAATGTGCTTCCTTAAGGTCTTGATATGCTAATGGTGTCCCCCTTAATGAGTTTGGGGAGAGATTGGAGGAGATGGAATATGAAGTAGGCTGCAATACTAAAGAGAGAATGAATTAAACTGTAGGCAAAAGAGGTTAGTTGAGAAGACAAATGAGACAGCAATGTGGTCTGCTAAAAATGAGTAAAATCCTGATTAGTTGTGTCCTGACACAAGAAGTTAGGGAACTGACTAAATAGTGGATGATATGCTACCTCCGAGGTTGAAAGAACATTTGCTAATGTTGCTGTTGAAGTTGCTGCTGTACTAGGGAGAAAAATGGGAAAAGTAAAAGCATCGAAGAAGGTAGTAGGAGAAGATAGGATGCTCCTTCTTTTCTCTCCCATTTATACTTTGTAAAATGAAATTACGGCTGCATGGAGGAACTCTTGTTCCTTCTTCATTTCCATAGCTTAAATCACTAGTAGTAATGCATTTATATTGCCCAAAAAAAGAGGAATTAATGTTTTGGAAGAAAAAATAGTAATAACACCTACTTTCAGTAAAGTTCTCTTTAAAAAAACCTCTAGTATTTTAATCTGTGGAGCAATCTTGGCTCTTTCTGTGTAATCAAACACCTTAATTGTATTTGCTAGTGCTCCTAAAGCTTGGCATATAAATTTTTGATGCAACAGATTTGAGTGGATTTCGTTTCTGTTGCTGCATAGGTGACAGATGTTATTATTTATTGTAATTCCTGAGATGGAAAGTGTCTATCTTGGCTGTGAGCCTAGTCTAACTTTGCAGTTCTTCCAGTTAGGAAAGCTTTTTGTCTGCCACCTGTGAATCTTCTTTTGGAACTGAATCACACTTGAAGGTCATTTCTTTCCAGGGAGTGTGTCTTCTAGAGGATTGCAAGATAAATTTATGTTTTCATATAATACTTATAGTTCTGATTGACATGGTCTTCAGTTGGAAAAGCCAATACTGAGTTTAGAAATTACTTCTGGAATAAAGCTACTGTTGCTTTTGACATTGTGTAAATTGTTTCAGTGGGCAGAATGATATAATTTCTGTAGTTTCAGTTCGTGTGTGTATCTCCTTGATGTCCATGAATAGAAAGAAAACCAGAAAAAATCCAAGTGGTCACTTTATAATTGATGAATCAACCCCTACTTGGAAGGTACCACTGATGAAAAGGTAAAGAAATGCATCATTGAGACACAGTCCCAATCTGAAAACAACAACTGTAGGAACTCAGCTTCAAACTAAGATCTAAAGTCATGCACAGAAAGTGTAAAACCCTGTTCAGTGTCAGAACTGGGCATGAGGGTTTTGGTTAGTTAGTTTGTTTGCTTTTTCAGTCAAGTAGCACTTATTCACATGTATACAGGCCCTGGAGCATCAAAAAAGGGTGTGGTTTTCTTTGTGGGGTGAGTCCAGCTGCAGGACTGCACTGGGAAAAAA
>NW_020924400.1:0-1980 GCF_003984885.1 Neopelma chrysocephalum | reverse complement strand
TGAAAGTCAAGAAAGACTTACAAAAATTTACATAGTAAAAAATTATTACTGAGTCTTTTTTCTTACTAAAACTTGGAAAAAAAAAATTCCACTGAGCACGCAGCAGTCAGTACTACTCAATGTGGAGGTAAGTATATAGATTAAATAATAAAGCATGGATGGAATGCCAATATTTGTACTAACCTCTTTCATGTTTTCAGCTAGAGGCCACAGTGAATTTAAGAAGGACCAAGTTTAAAAATAGTAAGTGGACTTCTCAGTGCAGTGTGTGCATAACCTTGGAAACACAAGCCTTTGAGAGACCAGGGTCAAGAATGTAGGGAAAGCAAACAAGTTTTATGGGTGGGTAACATCTACATTTTTGTTCAGGAAAATTAAAAAAATATTCTAACCCCTTAGAATTGATGGCATAAATTGGCTTTGATGGCCTAGACAATAAAGATGCTTTTTTTATCTGCACCCGAGTTTCATGTGTGTTTCAGGACTTCTGGACCTTATTCTGAACTCTCTGCTATGTCCAACATGTCTAACAGAAAGACAGGATACTGAATTACATGAATCACGGGTGTGTTGAGGGTGATTTTTATGATACCAAGATTGTAAATCTCATTTGAAGAAAAGGTGACAGAATAGTTGGACTCGTTGAAGAATGATGTGCTGGTGAAGTGTTGTGGTTTAAGTTACCAGCTGGGCTGGTAACTAAGCACCACAAAGCCGCTTACTCACCCCCATCCCCATGCCCATCTCCATGCTCATCCTCATTCCCATGCCCATCCCCATCCCCAGTGGAACAGGGAGGAAAATCAGAAGTGAAACTCGTATGTTGAGATAAGAGCAGTTTAATAATTGAAACAAAGTAAAATCCAATATGAATACGAATAGCAATACTAACGCTAATACTAATACAAATCCTAATAGTAATACTAATGGAAATCCTAATTGTAACAGTAGTAAAACGAAGAAAGGGATGAAACCCAAGGAAAACAAGCAACGTACAATCCAGTTGCTCACCACCTGCTGGTGGTGATGCCCTGTGCCCTAAGCGACCCCTCTTCTGTGTAACTGCCCCAGGGTATACACAGAGGGGGATGAGGCTTCTTCAGTTTTGTTCTGAGTTCCAGCCATCGCTGGAACTGGAGGAAGGCATCCCAAAACCCTTCCTCTGTCTGCTGGCCTCCCTCAGCTGCTTTGCTGCATTGATCAGGGTCGTCAGGCCGGAGAGGGGCGTGGCTGAGAGTAAAAATGGATGCTGCCCAAAGGAAAAGAAAAGAAATGAACCATTACTTTCCAAACTCAGTTCCTCACGAGCTCAAGCAGTATTTCTCGGGTTCCCAGAAACATGCAGAAATAGGACTGAGGGGACCATCTGCACCTCTGTCTTCACGTCCAGGACCTTGTTATCCCAGGCAAACGTGGCCCATAATCCTCTTAACCCATTTCTTAAGCTTGATGGGATATTTGCCCTGCCAGGGCTGTGGGAAGGCTGCTTGTTGTCCCAGGGCTTTGGCCCTTTCAGGGAACTCAAACTACTTCCTTAGGTTCCTCTTTCCTAAAGACGTGGGCTATTCTAGTAGTCAAAAAAGATGAGGAGCATAAGCTGCTCTTCAGGAAACTCAAGGTCACCAAGAAATGTTTATCCCAGTAGGGTTTGGGCTCACGGGGAGCTCCCCCCAGCCCCTTCCTTCCCACAGCCAAGTTCTTGGACCACTTGGCAGGCACTGATTTTATTGGGTTCTTCCACCACCAGCACCATTTCAGGGCTCTGTTCCTGGCCTTAGGAACCAGAGAAAACTGAATATGCTACCTTAGATACAAACCAGGGCCACCAAAATGATCAGAGGACAGAACATTTCTGGGGATTAGTACGAGGTGGGGGACCCGATGCCTTGGAGTTTAGCAGACGAGAACACTGATGCATGGGACAGTTGTGTCACTGGCAGCCACTTTGCATTTTACCTGCAGAAGTTCCTCAGCAGACCA
>NW_020924399.1:0-6175 GCF_003984885.1 Neopelma chrysocephalum | reverse complement strand
ACAGCAGCCTCCTGCCATGGGGACACCAGAGCCCACGAGTCCTCACCTCTGCCACACGCTGGTTCTCATCGTGCCAGTTGAAGTAGAATGGCACCAGCCTCAGGTAGACGTGTGGCTTTAGGCTCTTGCTCCTCTCTGTCACTTCCATCATCTCCCGGAAGAGGACCATGGAGAGCTGCTGCAGCTGGCTGTGCTCCTGCTGCAAAGGAAGAGCAAAAGACCTCAGCACAGGCTTCTCTAGGCCCACCGGGGCACAGGCCTGAAAAGACACTGGGCCCAAATTTTCCTGGCAGCACTCAGTGCCCACGATGAGGGGCACAGAGCCTTACGTTGTCAAAGAGTGGCCGCAGCACCTCAAGCAACTTCAGGGCAGTGGGACTGGATATTTGGATGGTCTTCAAGTGTAGCACATTGATGAATGCAGAGAGGGTCATCTCAACCGCGTCTGTGTCTGCATCCTGGAGTAGCTCCAGGAGGCTTTCATTCAGGCTCCAGATGCTCTTAGCCTGTGTGGAACACAATGCTGTGGTGCAGCCCCACGCTGCTGCCGCGGGGCCCAGAGGCCAAAGGCACGTCCCAAAGGAGTCGGGAAGCTGAACGGGGAGGAGGAGAGCTGGGAGCAGCTGCCGCAGCTGCCAAAGGCCAGCCAAGGCCAAGCTACTGCCTTGCACAGCCGCACGCTGCCGGCCCGGCTTCAGCCCCTGCCCCCTGCTCACCATTGCGGGAGCCTTGCTGATCACCACCAGGCCTCGGAGCGCCAGGCGACGCCTCTCGGGGCACTCGCTCCGCAGGCGCCTTGAAATAACCTGCAGGACGCTGAGCCCACATTGTCTGGGGTTCAGGCAGTGCAGCACCTGAAAGGCAGGGAGCAGTGATGGGGTGCCTGGCCAGCAGGAGCCCGGACCCGCCCGGGGCTGGGCCCAGGCAGCAGCACAGGGTGCAGGCACCGTCCCAGGCGACTGCGGCTGTGAGAGGGCAGAGAGGGGGAGGCAGCTGGGCCAGGCAGCGCTCGCCATCAGGCTCACCTCCACCAGGAACGCCAGGGCAGGCAGTTCCCACAGGGGCTCTTCCCTGCTGAGCCGCGGGAGCAGGTTGACGGCGATGCTGCGGCAGAAGGAGCGGGAGACATGGCACAGCTCCCTGCAAGGGGGAATAAAGGCACCAGAGACCCTGAGCCAGGTGGGCAAAGCTCTCCTGGGACTGAACTCACACAGGCCTGGTCTTTGGCCACCAGCCCAGGAGGGGACATGGGCGCTTTGGGAGGTGGCTCCTCCTGTGCAGCCGCCCCTCTCCGCCTTTGCCACTCTGCTCAGCCATCCCTGGCTGCCAAGGCCCTCTGGCCCAGCAGCACGGGCACTGTGTGGGCTGGCCTGTGCACAGGGCAGGAATGCCGGGGGCAGTGGGGAGAAAGGGCTCTCACCTGGCCAGCAGACCCACTGCATAGTGGTGGCTGTCAGCCTTGAGGAGCATGTCCCAGCCACACTTGCGATGGATCACCATCACCACGTCCTCATCCAGCAGCTGGCGCAGCAGGGCTTTGACGGTCTGCACTGCAAACCTGTGTGCAGAGCACAGCCCAGGTCAGGCGCAGAGCCCCGGCCCCAGCCCCGAGGGCGTGGCAGGGAGAGAGGACTGGGATGGAGCACCTGTTGGGGTTGGGGGGAAGGCTGCGCTGCTGCCGGCATCGCCCCCAGAAGGTCTCGACCTCCTCTGACATCTCCTCTGTGCTGATGAAAACTTGGAAGAGCAGAGTCAGAAGGAGGCGGGGGAAATTGTTCTTCACTCCCCCGGGCACCAGTGCAGCTGGAGGATCTCCCAGAGTGCCACAGTTGCCTGCCAAAGACAAAGCACCCAGAGACAGCTCTCAGGGCCCAGATGTCCATGTGGCAGGGCCCCAGCATGGCAGGGAGAGGCCAGGGGAGACACAGGGGGATCCCCCGGCCTGGTGGCCCTGAACCTGCCCCTAAGCCAGGGTTGCAGCCCAGTGCCTGGGGCAGGGAGAAGCAGTGGTGAGGGAGGATGAAAAGGCATCCCAGAGGCAAGCTGGGGGTGAGCAGAGGCCAGCTCAATAAACTCACAGCCAGGGCAAAGACATCGCTCTCATCCCCATCAGAGGTGCGTGTCCTGTGCGCTGGCCAGAATTTCAGCGCACGGAAGAGGATCTGCAGCACCGGCTCCTTAGTCTCTCTGGAGGAGATGAGCGTCCTCCACATGGTGCGAGCAGCTCTGTGGAGTCAGAACTCTGGTTCAGGGGCGTCTGGGACACAGCGCTGTGGCCTGGGCAGCTGCAGAGCCCAGGTGACAGAGCCACGGTGCCTTGTGGGGCAGGGAGGCAGGCTGGCCTCAGGATTGGGGGCTGACATGCCAAAGCTGGCAAAGAGAGGAGCTGGAGTGTCCTGGAAGTCTCCATCTCTCTGGCACACCATTTGGGACAGGTTGCCCAGGGGGATGGGGTCTAAAGGCAGGGGAGCCCTCAAGGCAGGTGGGCCCCATACCTGTCACAGGCTGGGGCAGAGCGCAGCAGGGTCACTGCAACATCCACAGGGTGTGCCTCGGTCAGCAGGACAAGAGTCTTGTCCAGCCTGTGCCCAGCAGACACATTGCACGTGAGCCACTGGTGGATGCACCTGACTATGGCCAGCACCTGGAGGGGACACGGGGAACAGTTGGAGAGCTGCCAGAGCCAGCAACTTGCCCAGCTTCCCCAAGAAGTGCTCCCCTTGCCACCACACTCTGCTGGTCTCAAAGGCTGAGGGGGCCCAGCGCAGCCGGCATGAGGGGCCACAGCATCCCTGGGGCACTGGAGCCCTGGCCACAGGCTGCTTACTTGCTTCCCTTTGTAGACACCGTTTTCCACAAGCAAATCCAGCAGGGCAGCGCTGGTCTGGGCATTGAAGAGGTCCGAGTTTGCCGTGCCCCCAGTGGCCATGAAAGTGGTCTCTTCACGCCAAATGCACCTGATGAATCTGCAAACCAGCTACAGGAGGAAGGCAAGGAAGAGATGGATGTCCCCTGAAGGGCTCTGACAGCGGTGCTGGGCTGAGCAGTGACAGCACGCCCAGCCCAGGAGGGGATGGCTGCAGGTACTTGTGCTGCCCTGCGGAAGCGGCCACGGGCACGGAGCTGCTCTTCTGTCCACTCCTGGCCTGCATCTGGCAAAGAGCGAGTACGCTCAGAGCTGAGGGTGTGCGGGAGAGGCCGGAGAACACAGCCCAGGCCTGGGCTCCAGGAACAGGCAGGGCCAGCCCCAGGATGCCCAGTGGATGGAGCACGGCTGCCGGGAGATCAGCCCCGGCCCCTCTGCCCCCCTCCCTTTCCCTGGGCATGTCCAGAGGGGATGGGACAGGACGAGGCCAAGCGGGCTGCAGCCACCAGCCCTGTGGCTCAGCTCCAACACTCACCCTCCTGTGGGGGCTGCACCTGCTGCACCTCTTCAGGCTGCTGTGCTGGAGCAGCCCCAGGGCTTTCCTCCTCCTTCTTCCTCCGGAGCAGCCTGAGCAGGCTGAAGCGTCTCCCTGCCATGCCACAGTCTGGTGTCGAGGGCACCTGCAAGAGAGACGCCTCGGAGAAGCTCCGGGTCAATAAGTCCTGCAGAATGGCCTTGAGGCCACCTGCTACAGGGATTGGAGACGCCTCGGAGAAACTCTGGGTCTCCAAGTCCTGCAGAAAAACCTCGAGGGCACCTGCCACAGGGATTGGAGACAGCTCGGAGAAGCTCCAGATCTCCAAGTCCTGCAGCAGGGCCTCGAGGGCACCTGCCAAAGGGGTTGGAGATGCCTCGGAGAAGCTCCAGGTCTCCAAGTCACACAAAAAGGCCTCGAAGGCACCCGGAAGCGAGAAAATCCTCCAAAACGCTCCAGGTCAGCAAGGCACGAGTTGGCTGCGCGGGGGCTCCGCACAGCTCTGCTCTGTCCTGTCCCGTCGCCTGCTCCGAGGAGCACTGTTGACACTGTGGCCGTGTCACCAGCAGCACCTCTGTCACCACGGGTCATAAAGGGCCCTTGGACACCCTGCCCCTTCCATCCCACCGGCCATGCCCAGCGTGTCACAAAGGGCCCTGTGACACAGTGCCACCTGGCCTGGGGCCTCCCCCAGCCCGGTCAACCTGCCCCACCTTGGAGGGAATCCGCTCTCTGAAGTATCTAATCTGGCTGGACCTGAACTGTGGGAACGGCTCAAGAAATGAGCAAACACCCCCCTCCTGTGCCTGCTCATGGCAGCACAAGGAGCCCCCTCGGCCGCCGACGCAGCCGCAGTGGGAAGGGCACGGGGCCTTCCACACAAGCTGCCACGGCCTCCTTGGGAGAAGTTCCCGCTGGTTGCCATCCTAAACACGGGGGGTGACACCGAGAAGGAAGGTGTGGGCAAGGGCACCAATGCTGCTGGGAGCCCTTTGGCCAGGGCTGCACCCAAATCAGCAGCTGTGGCAAGTCCTGGGCGAAGGAGACCTGCCACCGCCCTGAGTCCTGGCAAGGGTGCTGCCCGTCTCCTGCCCCAAAGAGGTGTGCCCCCAGGTATTAGTTTGTTGGAATACGTGCCCGAAATAAAGACAAGCACAACAGACATTCAAACACTACAAAAAATCTTTTATTGCAGTGAGAATAAAAAACTAGCAAAGAGAATCAAAAGCTAAAAAAGAATACAAAATAACTACTTTATCGGTTGGCATTCATACAATACTACAAATAACTTTTATTATATCATTAACCAGTAAAAATGGAATTAAAGGCATACCAAAAAAGGATATAAAACATTTGCTTTCTCAGTTGCTTCCTATCCATAAACTGTGCTTACCCACACAGACAGGCCAGGGCTGCCAGGATCTGCAGCAGCTGGTCGGTGCCCATGCTTAGCAGGCGTCCCCACGGAGCAACAGTCTCGAGTGAAGGATGAGCATCGCTCACCCCAGCAGTCCTGACACCCCATTTTAGCAGCTCTACATTACACCACGTAGGGCCAGTACACAGTATAAGGTGATGCCTGAGTGGCAGCCAAACCCTGCCTGTTCATCACCTGAGAGCAACAGTCTGCACGTGCCCTGCTGTAGGGCAAGGGGCCAGCAACCCCTGCCCACACAATCTTCCTCTCATCATCATCTTTCTCACCCCTATGTATGACCTCTCCCACTGTGTTTCAAGAGTAGATGTATCTATCTTGCAATATGTAGCAAAACCAAGAAGGAACTCAGCTCTGATAATAGGGGATATTTGGAAGCATATGAAGTGAATTTAGGAATGAACATGGATGTCAGTAGTTGGAAAATGCAACTGAAATGAACTGTCCCAGTCTGTAGAAGAGAAGAGAATGTGAAGCAGAGGTCTAAATGTCAAGAGTAAAAGCAAGCATGTAGCTTTGCACATATAATTGCATCAGCATTCACTGTATTTTCCCCAACACTTCTTCTTCTTTCCTATTTTTAATAATAATGGCAAAAGGAATAATATAAATTTAGTTTGTCCTTCACCTCTTACTCATCTCCTTCAGTAAAATTTTAAAACCTTTCCATAAAACAGAATATTGACTATGAAGAGACCAAATGTTAGACTCAAGTGGAAGGAAATAGGTCAAAATAAAATGCATTTAACTGAGAAACTATCTCAATTTTTCTTGTAATGTGCCACAGGCTACTGGTACTACACAGTGCATTTGAATACTCTGACATAGTGTGTGAGACAAAGGAAACCATAGAACACTTTGGGGTGGAAAAATGCATGGGAGACGTAAGTTTCTATGTCTACGAGCTAGTCAAATGCTTAAATAATTTAGAATCAGAACATGCACAAAAATGAAACACTGTAACTTTTATAAGTGGCTTTTTTTTTTCTTAAACTCCAATTATTAGGATATTGTGCTCCAGGCAGCACATCAGGGGCTGATAATGAACATTCAGAGACAGGACTTTTGCTGCACGAATTAAAAGTGTTCTGCTCAAAAGATGAATAAAGGATTATCTTCTTGTGTATACATATATATACACACACACTGAACAGAATGAAAATTGGAACCAAAAATGAAGTTGAAGTCTTCATGACTGTTGGTCATAAAGCGGAATTAAATTTAGGAGAAAACATAACCTAATTAGGAGCTTATGAAAGGCACATTAGTATGTGCTGGAAAATAATTTTTAGATATGAAAACTATTTTATGCTTTATATTATCTGTATAATACACAGTC
>NW_020924398.1:0-355 GCF_003984885.1 Neopelma chrysocephalum | reverse complement strand
CCATCACCCACCATCTGGGGGTACTGGATGAGGGTTTGCAAAAGCACGAAAAGAAACACTTTCGCAGCCATGGCCTGCAGGAGGAGAGAGAGAAGGGGTTGAGTGGGGCTGAAAGGGAGGGAAGGAGCTAGAGGTGAGGGCAGTGTGGATGGGAGCAGAGGGGATGGGGAGCAGGAAGGAGAGGGCTCCAGGGCAGCTGGCAGGCAGCAAGGCCTGTCCCACTGCCCTAGCAGCAGCAGCACCATTCTGTGCCCCAGGTGTTGTGGTGAGGGATTGGCCCTGGGTGCAGAGGGAGAACCCAGCCCCAGGGGCAGCGTTTGGGCCCCGGCCCTCGCCCAGCGCAGCCTCGCCCCTG
>NW_020924397.1:1712-3556 GCF_003984885.1 Neopelma chrysocephalum | reverse complement strand
TTCCTGGACACACAAAGCCTTGGGCTCATCCAGACTCCTTCTGGGTGGCATATTGCACCACAACACTGATCTCAGAGGGAAAGTTCTTACTTCTTGTCACCAGTCTAGGCCACCCCAGCTGCCTTTGGTGGCACTAGCTCTTTCTTAGGCTGTTTTCTGCCAGGAAGAAAAGCTCCACCAGCTCTGACATCCCCCTTCCAGACCTCTCAGGCTACTCCTCTACTGTCCTCAGTCTTCACACCACTGACCCCTGAGTCCTCAGCCTCTATATACGGGTCATGTGCTTGAGGCCCCAAATTCCTTCCTGGGAGATCTCTGGGACCTCTCCAAGGTTTTGGAAGATGACAATAGAGTGCTCTTATCCCAGGAAACACAGAGGGATCCTTTTTTCTAAGGGTTGTCTTGGCAGAATGAGGCACAATATCTTTAAACTTTCTGGGACAAGGGAGCTCTGAGCTCTGGGTACGGAGGGAGCTCCAAGTGCCAACCACTGGAGTGGGAGCTACAAATCATCAGGGTTTGTGTTCTTTGGAGGGCCAGACACTGGTGAGAGTGGTGTGTGTGTGCACATGTAAGGACTTGAAGGGCACAATGAACTGTCTCAAAACACTGTCAAAGAAAGAAAATCCCATAAGATTCCACAACACATAAGCACTGGTGGCAAACAGGAAGGCATTTAATTCCAAGGCCTAAACAGAGGTGTAGCTTTGGAAGTAGCCCCCAGGACAGAATTGCACTGTGCAGACTGTGGGAAAGAGCAGACAGCCCCAACAGGAAGCCAGGGCTGGTAAGGCAGGTCTGGGGAACCCATCCAAACAAAGATTCCCACCTGCAGACTGAAAGCACACCGGGCAAAACTCCCACCATGGCAAGCTGTGGGAAAGGAAGCAAGTCCTTGTACATGTGCCAGCCCAAGCTGTGGGAACAGCATGTTGCCTGCTCAGTTGGTGCTAAGAAAAAATCCAGGAGCTGTTAATTAGGGTGAGATAAGGAAAGGGTTTAATCGTGCCAAGGCAATTGATGGTGTACGACACGCACAGGCTGTGCCTGAGATGTTACATTTATAACCATATCTGTCCAATCCCGAGTGTGTCCACCCCGTAACTTTTGGCCTGGTCCACCCCTGGCCCACCCTCTGAATTGGGTCTGGGGTGCATTTTGGGACCCTCTCTTCATCATCCTTCATCATCTTCAGGGTACAGAGAGCAGAGTCACCCAGTTCTTTGACTCTGTCCTGCGGTTTAGGCCAAGATACAAGCGTTCCCCAAACAGAACAGGCCTTGCCTTGACAAGAGACAAAACATCTTCTACTGGATATGGGGATAGGGCTTCTACTGGATATGGGGACTAAGCAATGGGGTAAGAAGGTTAAGGAATGCATAAACTAAGGGGTGATACGGGGAAGAGGGAGAAAGGGTTGCTTCTAAAATCTACTTCTATTACTTATAAAACTTATAAGGTAGAAAAATAGGAAAACCATTAGGGGCTTAAGGCATCAACGTGGTGAGGCGAGCTTTTGTCCCAGCAATGGCAGTGCACAGGAGAGAGACCTTTGCTTGGAGCCGAAGGGCTGAGAGAGGTGAGAGGAGACCCCCCCTTGTGTGGAATGGAAAGAGATCCAGCTCCAACTTCAGCTCGGACTGCTGCATGGAAGAAGAGAGACTGCTGCCCTGAGGGTGGAAAGAATCTTTCCTTTTTCCCTTCTGGACTTTTCTTGGAGGGAGAAGAGATTTGATCCATTGTAAATCCTGATTTATCCCAGGAGAGAGAGTTAGGATTGTGTCTAGAATGTATTCTAATATTTCTTTGTGTCCTAATTGTAATAGAATTGCCTTCTCCCCATC
>NW_020924397.1:0-1702 GCF_003984885.1 Neopelma chrysocephalum | reverse complement strand
CCAAGAAATCAGGTACTCTTGCCAGACACTGGAAATCCCTGCCAAATGCACAAGGAAACTATCCAAATTAGGGAAGGTTCCAAAGTTTATGAAGATGATGATGGAAGGACACAGAGTTCATGAAGATGAAGAACAGGAACGACCCCTGAAATTCTCCCCAAATTGGAGACCACACCTCTAACTCCGCCTGTTATGAATATTAAAAGTAGATGTTGCAATATAATGAATATTCATAATGTGTGATGCAATTGCTTGACAAAAAGTGTATAAAAATCTCAGTTGTAAGTTACTGGAGCGGAGCAGCTCTTCCAGGGCGACCTGGGCTGCTCCCCGGCCGTAAATAAATAAATACCTCCTGCTCATAGACTGAAAATTCTGTCTCTGAGCAGTTTCTCCGCGTCTTCTTTGGGGCACAAATTGGCATCAACTGCTCACGTGTGAACAGTTTGAAAGGTTTAGTTAAATCTGGTAATCCTAGTGCTGGAGCTGACATCAAGGACCATTTCAGTTGTTTAAACACATCTCTGGTCTCCTCTGTCCACGTTACAACTCCCTCTTTGGTCGTTTTCAGGGCCAAATTGTTGGACTGTTCTTAAAGCCTTGTGGAAGGACTCTCCGGGTTAGTTGTGTTTTCCTCCCTGTCTCAGGATTTTCCCACTCAAAGGCAAAAATCTCTTGGCTGTCTTCGTGTACAGGAATGCAGAAAAAGGCATCTTTAAGATCAAGTACAGTGAACCATCCTAAATCTTCTGTCAATGTGGTTAACAGTGTATAGGGTAGATGTCCTCAGTTATTTTATTGATGGTCCTAAGAGTAGCTGCATTGATATATTTAGTGTCTGGAATTATAACTTTTTTTTCTCCCCCCTTGCAGAATTTAATTTCAGCTTCTAATTTTTTTCCTTATGTCATCTGTGGACTGTCCCCACAAATAAATACACCAGGTTTTCCTTTCCCAGATCTGACTCTCTGTCAATGTCAGTATATTTCCTGATGACATCCTTCAACCCATTCAGAAAATCTGTGAGTGATTCATTTGTATCTTGTCCAACCTCACACATTTTGGACCAGTTTATTGCCTTCGGAACCCCACGCCAGAATCCATAAATTACCCAGTCTTGATAACGTTTCAGTACTTCCAGATTTGCTGCCACGTTGGGATCCCATTTTGGATCATCAGGAGGGAAGATATCCTTAATATCTTCCCCTGGAAACTGTCCAGAGGTTTTTAGCATCTCAATTGCAGTTCGAGCAGCTCTTTTTACCATCTCCTTCTCTGTCTGATCTAATAAAGTGTCCATCATAACTTCCAGGTCATACCAGTCAGGGTTCTGAGTTTTGATTGCTCTCTGGACATAGTTTGCTGGTCTCTCTGGGTTATCTCTATATGCCCCTACAGAATCCTTCCATTGCTGTAACTCAACCAGTGAGAAAGGAACTTAAATAAAACTTTAAATAAAATTTGTGGGACAGGAGCAGCCTTAACTCGATCTTTCTTCTTCCCTTTTTCTAAAGCCATTTCTGATTTTTCTGTCTCTTTTGAGCCTTCGTTTTTCTTATCTCCCCCTCCCAATCCAGGGCGTGTTAATAGAAACATAAACAACCCTGCACACCAGATTTCCTGCCATCTCTGTTCTACATGAAGAAGTGAAATCATTCGAAACACTGTGTCTAGTTCAAATGGTCCAAATTCCAGCCAAGTC
>NW_020924396.1:5535-7460 GCF_003984885.1 Neopelma chrysocephalum | reverse complement strand
GGGGGGGTTTCCTCATGGGGGGCCGGGACCCCCAAAACACACCCAGGGGACCCCCAAAACACACCCAGGGGACCCCATAAACCATCCCAGGGGAGCCCCCAAAACAACCCCAGGGACCCCCAAAATTATCCACATAGACCTGCCCCCAAAACTTAATCATGGGGAGACCTCAAACTGACCCCCAGGATTCTGAACTCCCTCCTAGAGACCCCCTAAAACCACTCCAAAGACCCCCAAAACCCCCCATGGCCCCCCCCCCCCAAAATCTCATAATGGGGAGACCCCAAAACTGACCCCCAGGATCCTGAAACCCACCCCTGGGACCCTCTAAAACGCTCTCACAGGAGCCCCTAAAACCACCCCAGGGACCCCTAAAATTATCCACAGAGACCCTCCCTTAAACCTCATCATGGGGAGACCCCAAAACCGCCCCCAGGATCCTGAAACCCACCCATGGGACCCCCAAAACACACCCACAGGACCCCCTAAAACCACTCCAGGGACCCCCAAAATTATCCATAGAGACCTCCCCAAAAACTTAATCGTTGGGAGACCCCAAAACTGACACCCAGGATCCTGAAACCCACCCCTGGGACCCCCTAAAACCACCCACAGGAGCCCCTAAAACCACCTCAGGGACCCCTAAAATTATCCACGGAGGCCCCCCTTAAACCTCATCATGGGGAGACCCCAAAACTGACCCCAGGACCCTGAAACCCACCCCTGGGACCCCCAAAACTCCCCCAGGAGGGTTTATAATCCCCTGGGGACCCCTGAACTCACCCTGAGGGAGCCACAAACCCCCCATTGACCCCTAAAACCACCCCAGGGACCCCCAAATTTCTCCAGGGGGGGTTTAATCCCCACCCAGGACCCCAAACCCACCCGTGGGAGGGTTTAGAACCCCTGAGGGACCCCCAAAACTCACCCATGGGGGGGGTCAGGACTGGGTTGAACCTACAAAGGGAACAAAGGGGGGGTCAGTGGGTGCCCCCGACCCCCCAAAATTTCCCCCCAAATTTCCCCCCCGGCCCCCTCAGACCGTCCCCACGGGACTGGTTCTCCTCGTGCCCCCCCCGGGGGCTCCAGTGGGTTCCACCTTGGCAGGTCCTGGGCCCAACGGGGGGGTCAGACATGGGGGGTTTCCTCATGGGGGGCCGGGACCCCCAAAACACACCCAGGGGACCCCATAAAACCACTCCAGGAACCCCTAAAATTATCCACAGACACCCTCCCTCCTTAAACCTCATTTTGGAGACCCCAAAATTGACCCCCAGGACCCCAAACCCACCCCAAGGGGTCCCAAAACCTGCCCCACTGACCTTTTAAAGCATCCCCAGGACTCCAAAACCCACCCAAGAACCCCCAAAACTACCCAGGGCACAATTTATAACCTCTGGGATGCCCCAAAATCCACCTCTGAGACCCTCAATTCCACTGTGCGGAATTTATAACCCCCAGGGGGACCCCAAAATCCACCTCTGAGACCCTCAATTCCACTGTGTGGAATTTATAACCCCCAAGGGGACCCTAAAACCCACTCCTGGAACCCCCAAACCCATCACGTGACAATTATAACCTCCGGGGGACCTCAAAATCAGCCCTGGGACCCCCAAAACCCACCCCTGGAATCTTTAAACCCATCATGTTGAGTTTATAACCCTGAGGGACCCCCAAACCCACCCCTGGGACCCCCAAAACCACATGTAGAGTTTATAACTCCTGGGGGACCCCAAAACCCACACCTGGGACCCCCAAACCCATCCCATGATGTTTATAACCCCTGGAGGACCTCAAAATCCACCCCTGGGACACCTCAAAATCCACCCCTGGGACCCACAAACCCACCACATGACATTTATAACCCCTAGGGGACCTCAAAATCCACCCCTGGGACCCCCAAAACCACATGTGGAGTTTATAAC
>NW_020924396.1:0-5525 GCF_003984885.1 Neopelma chrysocephalum | reverse complement strand
CAAAATCCACCCCTGGGACCCCCAAAACCACATGTGGAGTTTATAACTCTTGGGGGACCCCAAAACCCACCCCTGGGACCCCCAAACCCACCCCTGGAATCTTTAAACCCACCGTGTGGACTTTATAACCCCGAGGGACCCCAAAACCCACTCCTGGTCCCCCAAAAACTCACCTGGACCCCCGAGAATCCCCAACTGGAGCATCTGTGGGAGGAGAGGAGAGTCAGGGGAGGGCCCAGACCCCCTTTGAGGGGTCCAGGGGGGGCTTTGACCCCCTCCCCAAATCCGATCAGGGCTTTGGTAACTCGGAGCTGCCATCGGACGCATCCTCCAGCCCGGGGTGTCATCGCTTCGGATTGGGGGGGTTTTGGGGGGTCTTAGAGGGGATTTGGGGGGTCTTAGAGGGGTTTTGGGGGGGCACTGACCTGTGGGAGAGGTCCCAGAGGGGGTTTAGGTCATTTTGGGGTTAATTCATGGTGGTCTGGGGGTGACTTTGAGTCGCCTCATCCCGCAACGTTTTCTTCTTCTGCTGCCCCAACCCTGGAAAACAAAAAATTATTTAAGATTAATTATAAACTTCTGATTAATTAGCGACTATTAATTAATTAATTAGCCACCCCCAGCTGCTCTCAGTAATCACGTGGCATCAGGGCCCCTCAGCCATATGCTTGTCGTTGTCACTCGTCACTGAACAGCCAAAAAAAGGGGGAAACGCCCCAAAATTTGCACCCAGGGGGAGATTTTGGAGCCTTTCTTGCTCTCCACGGGGAGAGCACAAAAAATTTAGGCTGAAAATCCTAAAAAAGGAGGCATAAAGAGGGTGCTCACCTCGTCAAGGGCTGTGGGGACCCCCAGTGACGGTTCAACGGCTTGAAAATTAAAGGAAAAAATGGTTAAAATGGTGATTTAGGAACAAAATTACCCCACTAAACCACCCCAGGGGACAAACTTTGACTCTCATGAGTCAAAGTTTCACGTGGGTTTAACTCCTCTTTCAAGAGGGTCTAAACCCCCCCATGAGGATTTAACCCCCCCCCATGAGGGTTTTCCACCTTTTTAAGGCGGTTTTAACCCCCTAAAAGGCTCTAAGCCTCTAAACCCCTCCCCATCAGGGTTTAATCCCCCATGAGGGGAATCTAAAGCTCCCCATAAGATTTAAAGGAGGGTCTCATCCCCCTTTTGATGGTTTAAATCCCCCCCAGGGGTCTGGACCCCCCCAAATTCCTTTCAGTGCCACTCAGAGCGTTTCAGGAGCTTCTCCACCAGATCATCAGCAAGAGAGAGTTCAGTGCATCATCCCCGCAGCACTGCTGCCTTTTTTAATTAAATCCAGCTTTTTTACACCCTAAAAACTGGGTTTAAAGCTCACCTTCCGCAGAGGCACCATTTTGCAGCCTAAAAACCTAAAAATACAACAAAAAGAAGCCGTCAGAAACACAGTTATTGTAAATATCAATGTACCAACCCGCAGGCCGGGGCAGGACGAGCCCTCAGAGAACTCAAACCTCTTCACCCGAGTGGTCAGCACAGGTCTGTGAGAGACTCATCCCCGAGCAGCCCCCGCGGCCCCGCCACCCCCCTCTGAGCTCCGAGAAGCCCCTGGAAGGACTCTCGGGAAAGCTCCGGCCCCTCCAGGAGCCCTTTCAGGGCGCTCTAAAATGGCGGCGCCCTGAGGCGAACGGCGCCGCCGGGCGCTCCCTCACCGGCCCGGGGAGGGTGAAGGCGGCTGCCGAGGCCTTCGCAGCCCCTCAGAGACCCCTCAGAGGCCCCTCCGGGTACGGACGGGTCCGACCTCGGACTCACCTCCCGCGGTCGCCTCAGAGACAAAATGGCCGCGGCACCGCCTCACGCGCGCTTAAATAGAGCGCGGGGTATGCTGGGAAGGGGGGCGGGGCTTAAGGGGGAAAGGGCGGGAAAACGGAAAAAGGGCGGGAACAGGGGCGTGGAGGGCGCCCCCTGGCGGGTGAGGTGGGAACGGCGGGGGGTGTTTTGGGGGGTTTTTATGGGGTTTTGGGGGGTTTTGAAGGGTTTTGGGGGGTTTTGAAGGGATTTGGGGGGTTTAGGGGGTCAGTGGGGGGTTTGGGCATTGAGGCCCCTTTTCTTGCCAAAGGTGAGCACAATGTTGAAGAAGCGCCGGTTGTGCTGCGTGCACAAAGAACCCCAAAAACCCCTCCAAAAAAACCCCAAAAGAGACAAAAAATCAGCAAAATGGAGGAAAGCTGTCGCATATTCCTTTATTGGGCTCAGGAGTTGGCGTTGGGACCCTTTTTCTTGCCAGAGGCGGGCACAACGTTGACCAAGTGCCAGTTGTGCTGCGCGAGCCAAAAAACCCAACCCCCCCCCAAAAAGACCCAAAGCCCCAAACCCCCAAAAATAAAGACCTCAAACCACCCAAATGAGGGGAATCGGCCCCAAAATCGCTTTATTGTGCTCAGGAGTTGGCATTGGGACTCTTCTTCTTCTCAAAGGCGGGCACAATGTTGACCAAGTGCCGTTTGTGCTGCGAGCGCCAAAATACCCAAAAAACCCCCAAAACCCAAAAATAAAGACCCCAAAACCACCCAAATGAGGGGAATCGGCCCCAAAATCTCTTTATTGAGCTCAGGAGTTGGCATAGGGGCCCTTCTTCTTACCGAAGGTGGGCACGACATTGACCAAGTGCCAGTTGTGCTGCATGTGGCAAAATACCCAAAAAAACCCAAAACCCCCCCCAAAACCCAAAAATAAAGACCCAAAACCACCCAAATGAGGGGAATCGGCCCCAAAATCTCTTTATTGTGCTCAGGAGTTGGCGTTGGGGCCCTTCTTCTTGCCGAAGGTGGGCACAACCTCAAGGAAGTACCAATTGTGCTGTGTGAGCCAGAAAACTCCCAAAAAAGCAAAAATAAAGACCCAAAACCACCCAAATGAGGGGAATCAGCCTCAAAATCTCTTTATTGTGCTCAGGAGCTGGCGTTGGGGCCCTTCTTCTTGCCGAAGATGGGCACAACATTGAGAAAGCGCCGGTTGTGCTGCATGCGCCAAAAAACCCCTGAAATCCCCAAAAGCCCAAAAATAAAGACCCCAAAACCACCCAAATGAGGGGAATCGGCCCCAAAATCACTTTATTGTGCTCAGGAGTTGGCGTTGGGGCCCTTCTTCTTGCCGAAGGTGGGCACGACGTTGACGAAGCTCCGGTTGTGCTGCAAGTGCCAAAATACCCAAAAAACCCCCAAAACCCCCCCAAACCCCCAAAAATAAAGACCCAAAACCCCAAAAATAAAGACCCAAAACCACCGAAATGAGGGGAATCGGCCCCAAAATCTCTTTATTGAGCTCAGGAGTTGGCGTTGGGGCCCTTCTTCTTGCCGAAGGTGGGCACGACGTTGACGAAGCGCCGGTTGTACTGCATGCGCCGCTTGGCACGGCCCGTCTTCTTCTTCTTCTTCTCCTGCTTGGCCACCTGCCCAAAAACATTTGGGGGGGCTAAAGGGGCACTGGGGGCACTGGGATGGGCACAGGGTGGGACACAGGTGGGTACTGGTGGGCACAGGGGGTATGGGGGGCACTGGGATGGGCATGGGATGGGCACTGGTGGGCACTGGGATGGACACTGGTGGGCATTAGGATGGACACTGGGATGGGCACTGGTGGGCACTGTGGGTATGGGGGGCACTGGGATGAGCATTGGTGGGCACTGGGAGGGACACCAGTGGGCACAGGGGGTACTGCTGGGCACTGGGATGGGCACCAGTGGGCACTGGGATGGACACTGGTGGGCACTAGGATGGACACTGGGATGGGCACTGGTGGGTACTGGGGGTATGGGGGGCACTGGGATGGGCACAGGGTGGGACACTGGAGAGCACTGGGATCACTGGTGGGCACTGGGATGGGCATGGGGTAGACACTGTGGGTATGGGGGGCACTGGGATGAGCATTGGTGGGTACTGGGAGTATGGGGGGCACTGGGATGGGCACCAGTAAGCACTGGGATGAGCATGGGATGGACACTGGGACGAGCACTGGGATGGGCACCAGTGGGCACAGGGAGGTACTGCTGGGCAGTGGGATGGACCCCGGTGGGCACAGGGAAGCACTGGTGGGTACTGGGATGGGCACAATGTGAGACACTGGGATGGATACTGGGGGCACAGGGAGTATGGGGGGCACAGGGTGAGAGACTGGTGGGCAGTGGGAGACACTGGTGGGCACTGGGATGGGCACTGGTGGGCACTGGGAAGCACTGCTGGGCACTGGGATGGACCCCGATGGGCACTGGGAGGCACTGGTGGGCACTGGGATGGACCCCGATGGGCACTGGGAGGCACTGGTGGGCACTGGGAGGCACTGGTGGGCACTAGGACTGAGCCAGGTCCAGGGGGTGGGCACCAGTTGGCACCAGACCAGGAGGGGGGTCCCGAGGGGTCCCCAAACCCCTGGGAGGGGGGGTCCCAAAGGGGGGGGGGGTTCTCACCTTGGGGGTCTGACCCCTCACTTTGCCAGCACGTGCCAGGGATCCATGAACCTTCCCTGGGGGGGGAAGAGAACAAATTAAGGGGTGGGGGGGTCTGTGGGGGTAATTAAGGGGGAGTTAATTAAGGGGGGGGATTAATTACCCCCCAGCAGGCGCGTGGAGAGGTCCAGGGTGGCCAATTCGGGGAGGGGGCTCTGCCCCAGCACCGTCTCATCCTCCAGGGGGGTCCCAGCAAACAGCAGCACTTGGGCCTGGGGGGGGACCCCCGACAGCTCGGCCACCTTCTCCTGGGGGGGGGGAAAACAGGGAGGTCAGCACCCCAAAAACGGGGGGGAGTACCCCGAAAATTGGGGGGCAGCACCCCAAAAATGGGGGGGGGTAACACCCTGAAAATTGGGGGGCAGAACCTTGAAATTAGGTGGGCAGCACCCTGAAAATTGGGGGGGCAGCACCCCAAAAATTGGGTGGGCAGCACACTAAAAATGGGGAGGCAACATCCTGAAAATTGGGGGGCAGCACCCCAAAAATAGGGGGGCAGCACCCTAAAAACTGGGGGTTAGCACCCTGAAAATTGGGGGAGCAACACCCCAGAAATTGGAGTGGGTCAGTAGCCTGAAAACTGGGGGGGCAGCACCCCAAAACATTGGGGTTAGCACCCTGAAAATTGGGGGGGCAGCATCCCAAAAATTAGGGGAGCAACACTCCAAAATTGGAGGGCAAACACCCCAAAATTGGGGGGCAAACACCCCAAAATTGGGGTGTGTCAGCACTCTGAAAATTGGAGGCTCAGCACCCCAAAAACTGGGGGGTCAGCACCCCAAAAACTGGGGGAGCAAACACCCCAAAACTGGGGGGTCAGCACTCTGAAAATTGGGGGAGCAACACCCCAAAAAATGAGGGGTCAACACCCCAAAACTGGGGGGTCACGACCCTGAAAACTGGGGGGCAGCAGCCTAAAAACTGGAGGCTCAGCAGCCCAAAAACTGGGGGATCAGCACCCCAAAAATTGGGGGAGCAACACCGCAAAAATGGGGGGGAGCACCCAAAAATTGGGGGGGTAGCACCTCGA
>NW_020924395.1:0-761 GCF_003984885.1 Neopelma chrysocephalum | reverse complement strand
GCTCCCACTCCCATTCCAGGTCTCACTCCCACTCCTGATCCCATTCCCTCTCCCATTCCCATTCCCACATCTCATTTGGATTCCCAATCCCATTCCTGATCCCAAATCCCATTCCTGATCCCATTCCCGATCCCATTACCATCCCCGTCCCATTCCCACTCCCATTCCCACATCTCACTTGCACTCCTGATCCCATTCCCACTCCCAATCCCATTCCCAATCCCGGTCCCACTCCCGATCCCGGTCCCATTCCCTTCCCATTCCCGATCCCATTCCCATTCCTGTTCCCACTCCCATTCCAATTCCCAGTCCCGTCCTACTCTTATTCCCGATCCCATTCCCATTCCTGATCCTATTCCCGTTCCCATCCTACTCCCACTCCCACTCCTGATCCCGTTCCTACTCCTGATCCCATTCCTGGTCCCATTCCCACTCCTGATCCCATTCCCATCTTACTCCTACTCCCATTTCTGGTCCCATTCCCGTTCCCGTTCCCATTCCTGTTCCCATTCCCATTCCCACCCTATTCCTCCTCCCATTTTTAGTCCCATTCCCATTCCAAGTCTCACTCCCAATCCCGTTCCTGTTCCTATTCCCATTCCCGGTCCCATTCCCATCCTATTCCCATTCCCATTCCCGTTCCCAGTCCCACTCCCGCTCCCGATCCCGATCCCAAATCCCACAGATCCCACAGATCCCGCGGTGCCCGGAGGGTGGCGCGGGGGCCGTCCCGATCCCGATCCCGTTTCCTCTCCCGCCCC
>NW_020924394.1:0-2926 GCF_003984885.1 Neopelma chrysocephalum | reverse complement strand
AAATCACCCCAAAATTAGAAAAAATACCCCAAAATTGTCCCCAAAATTACCCCAAAATAGCTCAAAACACCCCAAATTACCCCAAAATACCCCAAATTAGCCCAAAATCCCTTCAAAATTACCCCAAATCAGCCCAAAATCACCAAAAATCAGCCCCAAATCACCCCAAAATACCCCAAAATATTAAAAAGTACCTCCAAATCGCCCCAAATTACCCCAAATTGGCCCCAAAATACCTCAAAATCACCTCAAAATTACCCCAAAACATTAAAAAAACCCAAATTTCCCCAAATTACCCCAAAATTGGCCCAAAATTACCTCAAATACCCCCAAAATTAGAAAAAACACCCCCAAATCAGCCCCAAATTGACCAAAATTACCCCAAAATTGGTCCCAAAATACCCCAAATTACACAAAATCGGCCCCAAAATACCCAAAATTGGCCCCAAAATCCCCCGAAATTATAAAAAATTCCCTCAAATCCACCCAAAACTCCCCCAAATTAACCCAAAATAGCCCCAAAAAACCCTCAAAATCACATTAAAATTGCCCAAAAGTCAGAAAAAACACCCCAAAATTGGTCCCAAATGACCCAAAATTGGCCCCAAATCACCCCAAAATACCCGAAATTATAAAAACTGTCTCAAGTCACCCAAAATCAGCCCAAAAATACCCCAAACTTGGCCTCAAAATCCCCCCAAAATGTTCAAAAATACCCCAAATTAGCCCCAAAATCCCTGAAAATAAGAAAAATTACCCCAAATCGGCCCAAAATAACCCAAAAATAGAAAAAATGCTCCAAATTACCCAAAATTAAAAAAAAATACCCCAAAATCAACCCCAAATGACCCAAAATTACCCCAAATTAACTCAAAATACCCAAATTAACCCCAAATATTTTAAAGTTATAAAAATACCCCAAATTACCCCAAATCCCCCCAAAATTCCCAAATTAGCCTGAAATACCCCAAAATTAGAAAAAATACCCCAAAATCAGCCCCAAATGACCCAAAATTGACCCAAATCACCCCAAAATACCCAAATTAACCCCAAATATCCCAAAGTTATAAAAAATACCCCAAATTATCCCAAATCACCCCAAAAATAGAAAAATACCCCAAAATCAGCCCCAAATCACCCAAAATTATAAAAATCACCCAAAATTGGCCCCAAATATCCCAATAATTATCAAAAATACCCCAAAATAGACCCAAATTACCCCAAATTAGAAAAAACACCCCAAAATCATCAAAAATACCCCAAAATCGTTACAAACAACCCAAATCAACCCCAAATGACCCAAAATCAGCCCCAAATACCCCAAAATTAGAAAAATTACCCCAAATTGGCCCCAAATGACCCAAAATTACCCCAAATCACCCAAAAAACCCAAATTAACCCCAAATACCCCAAAGTTATAAAAATTACCCAAAATTAGCCCAAATCACCCCAAAATTCCCAAATTAGCCCCAAATACTCCAGAATTAGAAAAAAAACCAAAATTGGCCCCAAATGACCCAAAATTGGCCCCAAATCACCCCAAAATACCCAAATTAGTCCAAAATGTCCCAAAGTTATAAAAATACCCCAAATTAGCCCCAAATCACCCCAAAATTACCAAAAATACCCCAAAATCGGCCCCAAGTGACCCAAAATTGAGCCCAAGTCACCCCAAAAATCCGAAATTAATCCAAAATATCCCAAAGTTATAAAAAATACCCCAAATTACCCCAAATCACCTCAAAATTCCCAAATTAGCCTTAAATACCCCAAAATTGTAAAAATAACCCAAAACCAGCCCCAAATGACCCAAAATTCCCCCGAATTAACTCAAAATACCCAAATTAACCCCAAAATCATCAAAATGACCCCAAATCGCCCCAAAATCACCCAAAATCAGCCCCAAAATCCCCCCCCAAAACCCCCCCCCTTCCCCCCCCCCCTCTGGCCCCCCCCCCCCCCTTTTACGCCCCCCCCCCCGCCCTTGTAGCCCCTCCCCCTCACCTTGGCCCCGCCCCCTTCCGGGCTGGGGGGAGGGGAGGGCGACTCGGACCTTGGGGGCGGGGCCGGGGAGGCCTCGTGGGCGGGGCTTCCAGGGGGGAGGGGCTTCTCTTCCTGTGGCCCCTCCCCTTTCTCCTCAAGCCCCTCCCCTTCCGGAAGGGGCGGGGCCGGGGATTCCCCGCCAGCAGGGGGCGCCGGGGAGCCGCCAGCAAGCCCCGCCCTTTCCTCAGGAGGCCCCACCCCTTCCTCCATCGGCTCCGCCCTTTCCTCTTTAAGCTCCGCCCCCTCCTCTTGGGGAGGCTCCGCCTCTTTCTCCTCGGGCTCCGCCCCCTTTGGAGGCTCCACCTTCTCTTGGGGAGGCTCCGCCTCTTTCAGGGGAGGCTCCGCCCCCTCGGGAGGCTCCACCCCCTTCTCTGGAGGCTCCGCCCCTTTCTGGGGGGGATTTTGGGGGGATTTGGGGCGTTTTTGGGGCGTTTTGGGGGCGGTTTCTTCGTCTTCTTCTTCCTCTTCTTCCTCCTCTTCCTCTTCCTCTTCCTCCTCCTCCTCGGGGGCGGGGCCTGGGCGGGGCTTCTGCAGGGGGCGGGGACAGAGAATTGGGGGGAATGTCCCGAAAAAATGGGGGAAAAACGCGAAAAAATGGGAAAAAAACCACAAAAAATGGGAAAAAACGACCCGAAAATGGGGGGAAAAGACCCAAAAATGGAAGAAAATGACCCAAAAATGGGGAAAATGTCCAAAAAATGGGAAAAAATATCACAAAAAAATGGGGGAAAAAAACGAAAAAGTGGGAAAAACCCCAAAAAATGGGAAAAAAACCCACAAAAAATGGGAAAAAACGACCCAAAAATGAGGGAAAAATACCCAAAAATGGAAGAAAATGGAGAAAAATGTCCCAAAAATGGGGAAAATGACCCGAAAATGACCC
>NW_020924393.1:0-2459 GCF_003984885.1 Neopelma chrysocephalum | reverse complement strand
CCCGTGCCCGTCCCGGTGCCCGTGGTGGCCGTGCCGGGCCCGGGGGTGTCGGCGGCGCTGCCCAACGGGGCCCCCCCGGGCCCCCCCCCCGCCCATGGCCGACGACAGCAAAACCAACCTGATCGTCAACTACCTGCCCCAGTCCATGAGCCAGGAGGAGCTGAGGAGCCTCTTCGGCAGCCTCGGGGACATCGAGTCCTGCAAGCTCGTCCGGGACAAGGTCACCGGTACGGACGGGGATGGGGGACACGGGGGACATGGGGGACACGGGGGACAGGGGACAGGGGGGACACAGACACGGGATGGGGGGGACAGGGGGAAAGGGATACAGGACATGAGGGAACATGGGAAGGTGGGACATGGGACACAGGACACAGGGACATGGGGGAGATGGAGCTGGGACAGGGGGACGGGACACAGGATGGGAGATGTGGGGAGCCAGGACACGGACAGGTGGGACACGGGAAGGGGGAACACGGGATGGGGGACAGGGCATGTGGATGTGGGATGGGGGGACAGGACATGGGGATGAGGCAGGTGGGACATGGACACGGGGACACAGGAGAGATGGGACATGGGACACAGAATGGGGGATGTGGGGAGTCAGGACGTGGACAGGTGGGACATGGGGAGAGGGGACGTGGACATGGGATCCCAGGGATGTGGGGGGACAGGACACAAGGACAGGGGAAGGTGGGACATGGGGGGGTGGGACACAGGAAGGGAGGACGTGGGACAAGGGGCACAGGACACAGGGACGTGGGGAGATGGGAAACAGGCACGTGGGAAAAGGGACATGGGACGTAGGGAGATGGGACCCAGGGATATGGGACCCAGGGATATGGGACACAGGGATATGGGACACAGGGAGATGGGACCCAGGGATATGGGACCCAGGGATATGGGACACAGGGATATGGGCAGGTGGGACAAGGGACCTGTGGGGACAGGGACAAGGGACTGTGGCTGTGGGGACGCGGATCTTGGGCACAGGAGTGGGGGACAGGGGTGGAGACAAGGGGGACAGGGTTTGGGGCCAGGGCCAGGCCTGGGCACACGGGGGGGCCATGGGGACAGGGCCCCCCCTGGTGACAGTGGCCCCCCCAGGGCAGAGCCTGGGCTACGGCTTCGTCAACTACGTGGAGGCCGGAGACGCCGACAGGGCCATCGGGGCCCTCAACGGCCTCAAGCTGCAGACCAAGACCATCAAGGTGCCCTGGGGGCACGGGGGTGGGCACGGGGGGGCACCTGGGGGGGCACCTGGGGGGCTACGAGGGTCCTTCAGGGTTGGGGGGCACCTGGGGGTCCTTTGGTGGGGAGGTACCTGGGCTTCCTTCAGGGGGCCCTTCAGGGTTGGGGAGGGCACTTGGGGGTCCTTTGGGGTGGGGGGGTCACCTGGAGGCCCTCAGAGCTGGGGAGGGGGCACCCGAGGGTCCTTTGGGGTGAGTGGGGCACCTGGGGGTCACTCCCATGGGAAGGGCGGATCCCCGGGTCGCTGGGGGGGACACACCTCTGGGCAGGTGACACCCCCCTGGGCAGGTGACACGGCTGTCACCGGGGAGGGGGGGGGTCCCGAGGGCTCACCTGCCCCCCCCAGGTGTCCTATGCCCGGCCCAGCTCCGCCTCCATCCGCGATGCCAACCTGTACGTGAGCGGGCTGCCCAAGGCCATGGGGCAGAAGGAGATGGAGCAGCTCTTCTCCCAGTACGGCCGGATCATCACCTCCAGGATCCTCGTTGACCAGGTCACAGGTGAGCCCAGGTGTGCCCAGGTGTGCCCAGCCCACCTGGGAGGGTGGGATGGCCCCGGGAATGGGGGTCCTGGGGGCCCTTGGGGTCCTGGAGGCCCTTGGGGTCCTGGAGGGGCTGGGATACCCCTGGGAACAGGGGTGCTGGGGGTCCTGGGGGGTGGGACATCCCTGGGAACAGGTTCTGGGGGTCTTAGGGATCCTGAGGATGGTTGGATATTCCTGGGAATGGGGGTCCTGGGGGTTCTGGAGTGGGTGGGGCCCTAATGGGGTGGGACACCCCTGGGAACAGGGGCCTGGGGGGTCCTGGGGGGGTCCTGGGCTGTGGGAACAGGAACCCTGGGGGTCCTGGGGGTCCTGAGGGTGTGGAGGGAGTATCACCCAGAGATCCCAGTCGGTTCCACGGGTGGGCAGGAACGTTCCCGGGGTGCCGTGGGGTAGGAAGTGGGACCCAGGAGGGGCATGTCCCTCTGACCCCCCCTCACCTGTGCAGGTGTGTCCCGGGGGGTGGGCAGTGGGACCCGGGGGGGGTGTATCTCACTGACCCCCCTCACCTGTGCAGGTGTGTCGCGGGGCGTGGGCTTCATCCGCTTCGACAAGCGTGTGGAGGCGGAGGAGGCCGTGCGGGGGCTGCACGGGCAGAAGCCCCTGGGGGCGGCCGAGCCCATCACGGTGAAGTTCGCCAACACCCCCGGGCAGAAGTCGGGGGGGG
>NW_020924392.1:0-1367 GCF_003984885.1 Neopelma chrysocephalum | reverse complement strand
TGTCCCCCCAGATGTCCCGCAGCAACCGGAGCTGGCCGAGGTGCCCCCGCTGGCCGCGGGGCAGCCGTGGGAGCTGCTCTGTGCCGTGGCCGGGGCCGCGCCCCTGCGGAACCTGACGGTGATTCTGCGGCGGGGCCGCCGCGTCCTGAGCGCCCGGAGCTTCCAGGGGGACGGGGCCGGTGCCGGGAGGGTGCAGGTGACCCACGGGGTGACGGCGGCGGCCCACGACGACGGGCAGAACGTCACCTGCGAGGCGCAGCTCGACCTGTCGCCCTTCGGCCCCAACATCAGAGTCGCCTCTGAGCCCCGAACGCTGCGGGTCCGGGGTAAGCCCCAACCTTCCCGGGGTCTTCCAGGGGTTTTCCAGGGGTTTTTTCGGCTGCGGTTGTGGGTCGGGAGGGGCTCGGTGGTGCCGCAGCATCGCCAGACCCCGCGGTGTTGTACCTGTCACCTGTCGGGGCTGGGGGGGTTCTGGGGAGGGTCTCAGGGGTCCGGGAGATCCCGGGGGTCTGGGTGGTCTTGGGGGGTCTCAGGGGTCTGGGTGGTTCTGGGGATCTGGGTGGTCCTAGGAGGGTTCCCAGAGGTCCTGAAGGACCCATATCTTGGGGGGTCCTGGTGCTCCTGGAGATCTTATAGGACCTGGTGGTCTCGGGGGTCTTGGAGGTCTCAGGGGTCTGGGAGTCCTGGGGATCTGGGTGGTCCTGGGGGGGTCTCAGGGATCCCGGAGATCCCGGGGGTCTGGGTGGTCCCGGGGTGTCTCAGGGGTCTGGGAGTCCTGGGGGATCTGGGTGGTCCTGGGGGAGGTCCCAGAGGTCCAGGAGGACCCATATCTCGGGGGGTCCTGGTGCTCCTGGTGGTCTCGAGGGTCCTGGAGGTCTCGGGGGTCCCAGGCCGTGCTGGTCTCAGTCCCCCTGACCCCCCACCCCCCCTTTCCAGCGGACCCCAACTCTCCCCCGCTGGTCCCGGTGCTGGTGGCGGTGCTGGTGGGGGTGGCCCTGCTCTGCGTCCTGGGGGTGTCCTACGGGATCTACCACTGGAAGACCAAAATCCAGGAATATCGGCTGCGGAGGCGGCAGCGGCGGCTGGAGAGGGGAATGCGGCCTTAGGGGCACGGGGGACCCCCCCCTCCCGACATGGGGGGGCTCCCCCATATCCCCCCCCAGGATCTGTGACCACCCCTCACCCCCCCCGGAGCAGGGATGGGCTGGGAATGGGGGATAATCCCCCTCCCCATCACCGAGGCCTCCGGCCCCCCCGGGGGGTGGGAATGGCCCATCCCAGCTGGAATGGCCCGGCGGCTCCACTGGGGGGGGGGGGCTCTACTGGGTTATACTGGGCAGTACTAAGCTATACTGGGCTGTACTGGG
>NW_020924391.1:0-2637 GCF_003984885.1 Neopelma chrysocephalum | reverse complement strand
CATGGGGTGGGGATTATGGGGGCATGGAGGGGGTCATGGGGTGGGACTGAGGGGATAAGGAGGGAGCCAGGGGGTGAGATGGGGGGGAACATGGAGGGAATTATGGGAAGGGCCTGGAGGGGTACAAGGAGGGGGACAGGGGGTGGGCTGAAGGGGGGGCAAGGAGGGACCCATGGGATGGATCTAGGGGGACAAAGAGGGGGCCACGGGGTGGGACTGGGGGGGGGGACAAAGAAGGAGCCATGGGGTGGATCTGGGTGGGATAAGGAGGGAGCAGTTGGATGGGGCTGGGGGGGCCATGGAAGGGGCCACGGAGGGGGAGCCAAGGAGAGATATGGGGGGCCAAGGAGGGGGTCACGGGGTGGGACTGGAGGGATAAGGAAGGAGCCGTTGGATGGGCCAGGGAGGGCCTGGAAGGGGCCATGGAGGGGGGCCAAGGAGGGTTGCACGGGGCAGGGCTGGGCACACACAAAGCGCTCGGTCCCTCCCCAATGTTGGGCTCCCCAGGGGTGTCCCCGCGGGGGCCTCGGCCGCGGTTGCCATGGGAACGCGCGGGGCCGGGGCAGGGCCCGCGGAGGGCCGGGGGGGGGGGCCCGGGCGGGCGGCGGTTCCGCTGCGGGCGGGCCGAGACACCCCCCGGGCGGTCGGAGGGTCCCCCCCGCGGGCGCTGCTCACCTCGGGGAGGCCGCACTTGCCCTTGTCCGAGTACGGGGACAGCCCGGCCGCGTAATTCACCGCCATCGGCGCGGCCGCACCGCGGCCGGAAGCGGGGCGCCGAGGGGGCGGGGCCTGAGCGGGACACGCCCCCCGTGCCACCGCCGCCATCTTTGTGTCGGGCAAAGCCAAGCGCTTGCCCAAACCTTGCCCAAACCTTGCCCAAACCTGGGCTGTGCCCCCCCCAACCCGGGCTGTGATGGGGGAGCGGGGAAAGGGGGTGACAGGGATGGGCGGGAGGTGGCAGGAATGGGCAGGAGGTGACAGGGGGAGCAGGGGGTGCTGACGGGTGCCAGTGAGGGCAAGGGGGTGCCATGAAGGGCAAGGTAGGACAGGGGTGACAGGGGAGGACGGGGGGAATCAGGAGGTGCTGGCAAGGACAGGGGGTGCCAGGGAAGGATGGTGCATGCCAGGGAGGGACAGGGAGTGCCAGGGAAGGGCAGGAGGTGCTGGCAAGGACAGGGGGTGCCAGGGAAGTTCAAGGGGTGCCAGGGAAGTTCAGGGGGTGTCGGGGAAGGCAGAGGGTGCTGGCAAGGGCAGGGGGTGCCAGGGAGAGTCAGGGAATGCCAGGGAGGGGAAGGGGATGTCAGGCCAGGACAGGAGGTGCCACCAAGGTCAGGAGGTGCCAGGGCAGGGCAGCGAGTGCCAGGGAAGGACAGAGGTACCGTCAAGGACAGGGGGGTCAGGGGAGATCTCGGGGGGTGCCAAGGAAATTCAGGGGGTGCCAAGGAAATTCAGGGGGTGCCAACCATCAGGACCCAGCCGTGCCCGTCAGCAGCCGCAGCCCCAGCCCCCCTGAGAGGGCTGAGCAGCCCAAGCTGAGCCCCCCCAGCTCCCCCTCCAGCCCATGTCCCCTCTGCCCCCTGTCCCTGGCACTGCAGGGACACACAGACACACAGACAGACAGACCCCCCCGGGCTGTAACCGCAGCCGCAGCCGTAACCCAACTCCCCGGGTCCTGTTCCCGGCTCCGCTGCGGCTGCGGGGACACGGGGACAGGGCTGGGAACAGCGGGACGGGACGGGGGGGCTGAGCTGTCCCCGGGGGGGGACAGACCTTCCAGCACGGCCATCCCCCCTCCAGGTGCCACGAGGCTGAGGCTGGAGCCACCATGAAGAGCCTGAGGGCCAAGTTCAAGAAGGGAGACGTGAGTGCCATCCCTGGGGGCTCGGGGGCACGGGGACCTCTCCTGGGATGTCCACAGGGACACGGGGACGTGCCCATGAGGATACAGGGATACAGGGACCTGCCCTGGGATGTCCACAGGGACACAGGGACCTGCTGTGGGATGTCCTTGAGGACACGGGGACCTGCCCTGGGATGTCCACGGGGACACGAGGACAAGGGGACCTGCCCTGGGATGTCCTTGGGGACATGGGGACCTGCCCTGGGATGTCCATGGGGACGAAGAGACCTGCCCTGGCATATCCACATGGATGTGAGGACATAGGCATGTCCTGGGCTGTCCATGAGGACACAGGGATACAGGGATCTGCCCCAGGATGTCCACAGGGATGTGGGCACTGGCTGTGGGATGTCCTCAAGGACACGGGGACCTGCCCTGGGATGTCCACAAGGGATATGGGGACCTGTCCTGGCACATCCACAGGGACGTGAGATCATGGGGACCTGCCCTGGTGTGTCCTTGGGGACATGGGAATCTGCTCCAGGATGTCCCAGGTTTTACAGGGACACGTAGACCTGCCCTGGGATGTCCATGAGGACACAGGGATACAGGGACCTGCCCTGGGATATCCACAGGGACACGGGAACCTGCCCTGGGATATGGATGGGGGGGACCTGCCCCAGAATGTCCCAAGTCTTACAGGGACTTGAAGACATGGAGATTTCCCCCAGGATGTCCCCAGTGCCACAAGGACACGGGAACACCCCCTGGGACAAGGGGTGGCCGCTCCCCACGGG
>NW_020924390.1:0-4124 GCF_003984885.1 Neopelma chrysocephalum | reverse complement strand
GGTGGGCACAGGTCAGAGCAGGACATCTTGGTGTGAGGGAGATGAGCCTGAAATAGACATCCTCGAATTTCAAATCACTCTGTTTGCCTTCCCGTGCTATAACCTGTATTTTACATTCAGCCTTGTTCACCTTGGTGAACACCAGCTGAGCACCTTGATCCAAAATATCTGCCCAGACCACCCCCAGAATGACCAGACCCCACAGACTGATCTGTCTTCTGGCCCCACATGGTTGTGCCTTTCACTTCTGCAAATGCACACCCTGAAGAACAGCATAAATACCTCAGTCCCTCCTCCCACAGACTCTCCCAAGGTGGGGAAACAGCCCCGTGTTAGATGTGGCTTTACTTGAGATAGAAGGGATTGTTGTTACTCCCCCAATGCCACTGAACTTGGCCTAAAATGGGCTCAATTCTTGTCTTGAATTTTATAAAATATTAAAATAATTCCCTGAAATAACAGCATTTTAATCTATGACTTTTTAGAGCTACTAATTGACTCAGAACAGTCTAATTTCTCTGCATTCAGTCCCAGACTCCCAAAACCTACATTTACCCCTCTTCCACTAAGAGTAAAGACAGGCAGAAATGATGGAATGCTGTTCTAAATCTCAGAATTCCTACGAGAATCTTCTCTGACTGCTCTGATCTAAATGACAACCAAGTAAATAAGAAGAAACCAAAAATTCATACTCACTGAGCTCAGCAAGGCGAATAAGCTGAAAGAAGTGTCTGGACGAACTCGGGCACTGGAGCTTATATAGGGTGTCCAGGGGTTGGAATCTTGCTTGGTGTTGGGGGTTCTGCCCAACTGAAATGGTTGGACAGCTCTGAGTCATGGAATTGTGGAGTTTGTGGGGTTCTGATCTCCCCCAGGTCCCCGTGTCACGGTTACACCATCCCCATTTCTTTAATCTCGGGTCCAGAGGGGTTCACGCAACTCCCGGGGTCATTACAGTGGCCTCACTGGAATTTCCAGGGGCATTAAGCTGACTCCACATGTTACTTCTTCCTTTACAACCTTGTCACGGGCTTGTCTGCTCAGGGGTTTTGTAAGACTCATCTCTGGCTGACACGGACATTTTTCCTTAACAGCCCTTTAAATCCATCTGATAAATTAATTAGAAGCAGAAAACAGCTTATTCGAGAGCTACCCAGGAATATGACTTTTCCACCCCTAATTTAAAGAGGCCTTGATGACCCGAGATGGGTTTTCAGTGTCATGAATATCTGCTGAGATCACACAGGACGTGTGGCAATGCCCCAAAGTGGAGAGGAACAGGCTTTGGGATGGCAACTCAATCCTACAGAAACCCCCCTCGTTTAACTACAGGAGTCTGAGTGGGAAAGGAAATTCAGCTCTAAAGGTGGTCCTGAATGTTCCAGAAATATACCAAGTCCAATCATCCACCAAAACAGGCCCAGTTTTGAGGAAAAATCAAAGATGCAGATAAAGGTTTTTTGTTGTGGGCGTTAATTCTTATCAAGTGTGTTCTGGGCCTTGTTGAGAGAAATCCTTTGTAATGATTTCACAAACAGTCATTAGCTGCTGTTCAACCCAGATAATGTTTGTTGTTGTGTTAAATGAGTGATTTAGACACTTCACTGTTACACAATCCCAGTTGCTTTAATGTGCAGGAAACAAGGTGGTGCATGCCATTACTTTAATTAAATCATAATTTGTGCCATTGGAAGTCATGGGTTAATATTAATGTGGTTCTTCTTTTCTTTCATTAAAAAAATTCCTTTCAACATTCTAGGTGAGTTTCAGATGTCACATTTCCTGTATTTGTCAATATTTCAAACTCTACTTCCCAGAAAAAAAATAGATCTACATGTATTTGTGATTCTTTACCATTTTCTTGTGATTTCTCAGAGGACATCAAGTATCTTTTATTCCAAATTTGGGGTTTTCACCCATACCTAATGCATTTTACAGACCCTTCTCCTTGTCATTCCTGAAAAGACCCCCCAGAGCTGAAATACCTGGTCCTAATTCCTTCAGCACCTTCACAGAATATTTGTTGTTGTGATGCAGCTTCACCCAAATATTTTCCTTTTCAGGTGAAGAGAAGATACACAAAGTGTCCTGTGTTTGCTGCAAGGGAGGACAAAGAAACACCCTCCAGAAATACAGAGTGACACAGTTGTGGCCTTGCAGGACCTGAAGGGGCTCCAAGGAATGTGGGGAGAGACTTTGGACAAGGGCCTGGAGTGGCAGGACAAGGGGGATGGGTTCAGAGTGACAGAGAGGAGGTTTGGATGGATATTGGAAGGGAATTCTTGGCTGTGAGGGTGGCTGAGCCCTGGCACGGGTTGCCCAGAGAAGCTGTGGCTGCCCCTGGATCCCTGGGAGTGTCCCAGGCCAGGTTGGAGCAACCTGGGATAGTGGAAGGTGTCCCTGCCCATGGCAGGGATGATCTTTCAGGTCTCTCCCAACCCAAACCGTTCCCTGATTTCCTCTCTGTGCTTTGCAGTCCCTTTGTGTTGTGAACACCATGATTTCAACACTCCCTGAACCACAAAATGTCCTTTGGGGGTTCCTGTGGGGGGAAGAAGGTGCTGAGCCCAGATTTCCCCAAGCCCCTGAGGAACAAGGGCTGGGAAAGCTCTTCCAAAACCCCGAGGGATGGTCTGTGCCTCCTGTTCCGTTGTTCCAGTGGGAGCTGCGTGGCCCAAGGGTGAGGAAGAGCCCTGTGTCCCCAGGGAGGAGCTGCCAGAGCTCCCTGCCCTCCTCCAGAGCTCCTCCAGAGCTCCTCCCGAGCTCCCTGCCCTCCTCCAGGGCTCCCTGCCCTCCTCCAGGGCTCCCTGCCCTCCTCCCTGCCCTCCTCTGACTGTTCATCGCCTCCGGCTCTGCCCAGCCCCGGCCCTGCCCCGCTTTGACTTTCCCTTCTGTGTCATCCAGGGCAGTTTGCTCCTCTCACAGGATGTTTCCAGCCTTTTCCAGTGTCTCTCTAGACCTCTAAGCAAAGAGAAAGGGCGAAGTTGAACTATTGGATGTAAAAGAGAGGAGATGAAATGACTTGAAAGGTGATGTTTTCAATGTTTATTATGATTTCTGCATTTTAAACAAGAGACAAGAGTATTTCACTGGTCTGGAGAGCTACTAATGTCTTAAAGTTCCTTAAAAACTAAGTAAGTGCAACCAAATGGGGAGAATTTGGAAATTATTTTCATGGAAGATGCAGAAACTGAAAGTTTCATACCAGAAGAGTAACAGCGTGAACCAGGGGAAATTTATTATGTATTTTCAAATATACTGATAATACTATGATAGTGAAGATCAACTAAGCAGAACTGGTAAGAAAAAGACAAGGGAAAAAGACAAGGAAAAAAGGACAAAACAAGAAAAAACCCTTATGGCAATATTGTGCAGGAGAGAATTTTGGAAGATAAGAACTTGAAGAGAAAGAAAATACATAAAGGTTGGCAACGGATATTTAAAATTGATAAATCCAAAGCTCTTTCTATGAAAAGCACAATAAATTGGCCTTGAACAATAATACAATTTAAGATAATCAATAGTAAAAATATATATAAAAAGAGGGAATAGACCATATCACAACAGGGAAAGAGAAAATATGGGTAAAGGCAGAGAACAGAAAATCATCTTTCTTATGAGCAGGTAAAAAGTCAAGTGGATACTCAACAATGTTTAGAATAAAAAAAGAGATGAAAACAACACAAACGTTTGATGCATAGAAGATTTATTGGGGAAACAACTTGAATTAATCACAGAGAGGGTACAAAGGCAAGCACAGAAAAACAAGAGAAAAAAAAAATTGAAAAACTGAAGCTAAAAATTTCAAGTCATGAAATTGTCAAGACTGAATGTAAACAAGAGCTAAATAAATGCAATATATGACATGAGGTTCATATAAATGACATGGTACAGATAATGAGAGGGAAAAGACAATGACATTGTAATACATAAGAGATTTACAACAGAGAACATTAAGGACTGGAATTTAAACAATTTACAATGGAAAAAAAAGGTTTAAAGAATAGATTCATGGTTACAACACTTGGGATGAACAACTTGGAGGTTTCCCCATTCCTGGCAGCAATAAAGGCTCCAGGGCTGGGTCTAGCAGGGCCCGCAGGTGTCCCAGATTCTCCTGGAGT
>NW_020924389.1:0-2974 GCF_003984885.1 Neopelma chrysocephalum | reverse complement strand
TTGAGCTCCGGCAGCTTCCTAAACATTCTGTCCCGGCAGCCCCGGTACTGGTCATCGAAGGAGTTGGGGACAATGTCCAGCTCTCTGTGCCCACGAGTGTGAAGTGCCACAGCAAATGTCCCAGGGATGTTGCTCTCAGGTTCTCGAGTCATTTGGATCAATAAGAAAGTCAGGCCGGGTTGATTTTGGGTTTAGATCGAGTGATTTTAGATGTTCTCTTGCTTTTTCTGTGTGTGCTCTGACCGTCCAGTGAGGAGCAGAGTGACCTTTGCCGAGGAACCCGATCGTGCTTTCGCTTCTGTTTTAAACCTGCTTTTGCTGATGCAGCTGCCAGTGGTTCTGTGAGTGACCTCAAAACCCTCGTTCACCACAAAATGTTAAATTGTGACGTAGGAACCATCAAACCACTTGTGGCAACACCAGCAGTTCATGGCTGGGAATCCACGACCACGTGCTGGTAAATTGAAATATTTTTGTAAATTGTCTCCACTGTTGGAGGATTAAAAATGTCACTGATAAGGAAATCCCTGAGGTATCATAAAGCTGAAATGATTCAGTGACGTTCCCATGAGTTGTGGGTACAGCTGCTGATGGACCTCAGGGTGGGAAATGCTTCAAATTTGCCTCATTTACTTCAGATTTTAAAATTCCTGCAGGTTTTTTTGTGAAGCCCAAGAAGGATTCCCTAGCTGTGCTGCTGGGCTTCAGTTCTTCATTGCAATCAGAGTAATGGAAGTTACAGAAGGAGTTACAGAATCATCTCATCTGTGGTGTTTAGATATTTTAAATTACTGGGGTTTAAATATTATAAATTACTGGAAGTTTTTGTCAGCTGTCTGGGCCTGGTTTGAAATGGAAAATATTTGTCAGGGGCATCATTTCAGTGAAGGAATTTCAAACAAAACACAGTTCTGGGGTTTTTCATCACAGCACGTGAAACAGTTCAATCTGATGCTGAAATAGGGGAACTGAGACAAAAGAAGGGAATAATGGCTAACCCCAGATTTCTTTTCCTGAGGCCAAAAGTCAGTCCATTCTAGCAGCTTGGGTAGGACTCTGTCAGCTTTGGGAAGTGCCCATAAGCCTCGGACTTTATTTCTGTCACACAAAGTCTTCTGAAGAAAAGAATTGCAGCCCCAAGCTTGGCTTCCTCTTTTAGCCAATTTTTGGGAGAGCAATGGAAAAGCAAGATTCCTTTGCTTTAGCAGGAATACCCAACACAGTGGAGTGCAAACAAGGCTGTGCAGGGAGAACTCTGTGGGTTTCAGTAAAGCTTTGGATCCTGAGGCCTCTCCCAGGATCCTTCTGGACAAACTGTCCAGCCCAGAGCTGGCTGAACACCCCATGGGGTGGGTGAGCAACTGGACAAAGGGTTGGACACAGGGTGACAGGGAACAGGGGCACATCAGGCTGGCACTGGTCACTAGTGGGGTTCCAGGGCTCCATATCAGTCCCAGAGCTCTTCAACACCTTCACACATGACAGGTCACTGTCCCCCCCAGTGCCCGGAGCAGCCGCTGCCACTTCTGACCCCGGGAAGGGGCAGGAACCCCCCAGTGAACCCCCTCTGCTCCCAGCTGGGTGTGCTGGGCTGAGACAACCCAACAAAAAAACAGAAGTAAAACCGAGAGGTTGCACAAGCAAAGTGAAAAATGAATGATTTATTCTTCACTTCCATTTATCAGGAACTGTCCACCCACTTCCCACGAATTGGGGCTGCAGCACACGGAGCCGCCGCTCCAGAGAGCAAAGGCTGTGAACAACCAACGTGACCCCATTCCTCCTCGTTTCCTGAGCTTCTCTGAGCGCAGGTCCTGCAGCCTGGGCTGTCCCTGGGGTCCCTGGGGGTCAGCTGTCCTGGCTGTGTCCCCTCCCCAGCCCTGGCCCAGCCCCGGCCCTGCTGACGGGCGTTGGGTTGTTGGGGACACGGCGCTGGTTTGGTGCCGGCCCTGCCCAGCAGCACCAAAGCACGGGGGTGTCACTGGCACCTTTCAGATCCCAGGGCTGTGGGGGCTGCCAGGGGAACAGGAACTCCAGCTCAGCCACACCCAACACCCCGGGGTCGAGGGAAGGTCCTGTCCTGGGGCCAGGGGACATCAGGAGGGACAGACGGACGGAGCAGAGCCCGGGTGGGGCTGGGGCTGGATCTGGGTGTCCCCCGGGCACTCAGCTGTCCCCAGGCTCAGCCTCGCTGCCTGGGTGAGTTTAAGGCAGCAGAATCCCTTGAAGGTCTCAACAGTTATTGATTAACTTGAATTTAGGCTCTGCAGAGGGATGGGGACGGGCCCAGGGTTGATGGGACGAGACCCGACATCGCCCTTCCCCTGTGCTGGCACTGCTGGGGCACCTCCAGTCCTGGGGGCAGCTTTGGGGTCCCCAGGAACAGGACACTGAGGGGCTGGAGCGTGTCCAGGGAAGGGAATGGAGCTGGGAAGGGGCTGGAGCAGCAGGAGTGGCTGAGGGAGCTGGGGGGGCTCAGTCTGGAGAAAAGGAGGATCAGGGGGGACCTTCTGTTTCTGCAACCCCCTGACAGAAGGGTGGAGCATGGGGGGGTCAGGCATGCACAGATGGAGCTGCTGAGCCACTCTCCAGGATATTTGGAAAGCCCTGGTGGTCAGGGGAAGTCCTGGGTGACTGGAAAAAGGGGAGCACAGGACCCATCTTTGACAAGGGGAGAAAGGGGAGCCATGGGAACTCCTGCCCCGTCAGCCTCAGCTCCGGGCCCGGGAAGTCACGGAACAAATCCTTCCAGAGGCTCTGCTGAGGAACGTGGAGCACAGGGAGGCGACTGGGGACACCCAGCGTGGCTTCACCAAGGGTGAGTCCTGCATGACCAACCCAGTGGCCTTCTTGGATGAGGTGACCCCCATCAGTGGGGTTGAAGGGCCCCGGGTGTCATCGATCAGCACTTCTGTCAAACCTTTGCACAGTGATGGATCCCACGGGGGGAGGGACTGTTGGGTGCCTTAGGAAT
>NW_020924388.1:3496-9908 GCF_003984885.1 Neopelma chrysocephalum | reverse complement strand
TCTATTTCTCGTCTTTTCTTCTGTTCCCACACTCGCTGCGGCTCTTTCGGACGCGGGCGGGGGAGACCCCTCGGTGCAGCGATTTTAAAGCCCCCGCGGAGCCAAGAAATGCCGGGAAACAGCTTCGACGGGCTGGAGCCACCGCGCCGCTGCTTCTCCTGCCGGCCCCCGGCACATTTTGCAAGCAGTGACTCGAATTGTCAGCGCTGGGTGCCCCTGGGCTCCAAACTGCCGGGGCGGGAACTGCTGGGCACAATCCTGAGCACCTCTCGGGTGCCAGTTCTTCCCTTTGGGAGGCTGAGCCCGTTCTGCAGCTGCCCTGGACCAGCAGCATCCAGGCAACGGCACCCTCATGTCACAACACAAGCTTGTCTGCAGGTAGTTGTTTGTTTGTTTTTTTTTCAAAAAAACCCAACCCAACCCAACAAAACAACAACAGCAACAAAAACCTATGAAAAAACCCAAATTCCAGTTCCCTGCCTGCAGTTTCCTGTGTCTTTGAGTTTGGAGTTCGTGTGTTTTCTCTTGCTTCCTCTTAAAAGACAAGGAAGGATTTGGAGAAAATTGTTAGTCATTAATCCATTCCTTTCTTGTGCCCACAAGAACTACTGGTGAGTGTCCTCTCCCTGATCCCTCAGCACGACTTTAGAGCCTTTCTCCAACTGAACACTTCCCCCGGTAATGAAAGTCTGTGTAACAAGGTCAGAAGTATTATTATGTCAGTATTTGTGGTTGGGAGTATTCTGGTCCATCTTTTCTGGTATCATTTAAAGTGCAGAGCCTCCGTCCCAGCCTTATGGGCCAGTACCTGCAGCAGCCACGTGGGACCCCTTCAGCCAAAAACCTCCCCCGGGTTTCTCAGATTTCACACTGGTGGTCGTACATCTCCAACAGCTTCTCATTTCTTCTGGCTCCGGACTGTGCAGCTTTCACGAGGTGAAAGTTTGGAATGATTCTGTTCCCTGCCCGGGTGAGGAGGAGGCGGTGACAGAGCAACACCTGGCACCAACCAGGGCCAGCCCATCACGGATTCCTTGGCTGGGAACTCTGAAATATTTTTAAGCAAGCAAGGTGCAAAAAAATGGGCTTTGTTCCTTGGAAAATGAACCACACTGGGAAGCTGCTGGAGAACACGTGAACAGCCAAAGAGCTGTAAAGTCAAACCCATGCTGTACAAGCCAAAACCACGCCTCTGTGGTTGACTCTCCTCCCTGTTTATAAGTGAAACGGACTCAGTTTGAGGAAATTTCCCCCACACTGAGAGCTGCCCTGCGAGGTGAGTACTCGAGAGCAGCCCCTGTGCTGCCAAACTCGGGGTGGTGGGTTCTCCCTGCCCAGAGTGAGCCACGGCTGGGACAGGGCTGAGCACCCACATCGTGGTCTTGTCTTTGGGGGGCTGCAATAACCACCTGAGTAATTAAACATGGCAGGTTGAAGGGAAGGGGGGGAATAAACCCCAAAAGTCTCAATTTTACATCTGGGTTTAGTGAGGGTTTTGCTGCCGTGGGGTTGGTTTGAGTGTCTGCTGTGGGGTTGTGCTGCTTTGTCTTTTTTGCTGCTTCTTCAGTGGTTTTGTTGTTTGTTTTGTTCAGCCCCTTGTTGCTGACAGGGGTTGCTTCTGGGGAAGAGAATTGAGAAAACCGTGGTGAAAAGAAGCAAATGATGTTGTGATAGAAAGGACTTTAATTTGTTTCAGTTGAGTGGAATGAACAGTGATTTTTGGGAGCAAACCAGCTGGAAACCACGGTGGGCTTGGGAGGGATGAAACCTGGGCAGGAGCTCGGGCTGCACCAGGTGGGGTCTCACAAGGTGAACCTTCGGGGGTCTTTGTAAGGGAATTTGTTGAATTTGTACAGTCGACATCTGTGAGGGAGAATTTAAAGCAGGACTGAAATTGTGGCTTGAAATGAGGGAGCTGAATTTGTGCACTGGGGCTTCTGCCATCTCAAGCAGGTCCAGGCACTTGAAACTTTCATTTTTGAAATCGGAAACCCTTCACTTGTACTGTACTGCAGTCTGTCTTGGCTCAGATACAGCTCCAAGCTTGCACAAGGTCTCGGGTTTATCCTGTAGAACTTTGGGAACCCTCAGGTGCGGGAGCCAGACACCTGAGTTATCCTGTGTTTGTTTCTTTTACTTACCAATTTAACACTCCCACTGCTCTGAGCACATCCTTCAGTTTCCTCCTGCAAATCCCCTCTGAGGGAATCCCTTTGTGCTTTTTTCATGTCTGTTTTCCGACAATCAAACCTGCCCCTTTGCAGCTTTCAGAGCTCACTTTGGCAATGAAATATCGCTGTTTTATCAGGACACTTTCCTGATGAGCTTCTGTTGGTCCATTTGGTGCTGGTGATAACTTAACACAAGACCCAAGAGGAACAAAAGCTGCTGCCCCTGTTGGTTTGGGGTGCAGGGAACCAGGTCCTGCCGGGGCTCGGGGCTCGGGAGGGGGTGAAAAGGGGGGTCTGGTGGGTTCGCCCTGCCCTGGGCCGGGGGAGTGCTGGTGGTGCTGGGGAGGGGGCTCTGGTGGCTGCTGGGGGTGAAGAGTTTGGAGCGGTGGCCCCCGGTGGCTCTCACTGAGTCTCAGCCAGGTGGGACCGGGCTTGGAGCCCCCGGGGCTGCTGCGACGTGTCTGGGCAGCGGGGGGATGGGATGGGCTTGAAGGTCCCTCCCAGCCCAAGCCATTCTTGGATTGAATGACAAATACGATCCTGCAGCCATCCTGCAGAAGGTCGCGGTGCTGCTTTTCCTGCCGCTCCCTGCCGCTCCCGGGGACATTTCGCAAGCAGTGACTCATTTGTCAGCGCTCAGTGTCCCTGGGCTCCAAACTGCTGGGGCAGGAGCCGCTGGGCACAATCCCCCTCTCTGGACTGTTCTCGACCTATTCTCTACAGTCTGACACAGTGCTCCTGTTAAATCTGCACTCAAAGAGGGTTTTTTTCATCCCCAGCGATGGCTCCATTTCAAGACGTGGCTTGTCCTGCTCAGGAAGGTACCTCTTCCAACTGGAATGGTAGGAGTGCAGAGGAGTCCCTGAGTCTCCGGAATGGAACAGAAACAAGGAATATGCACAGAAGGACCCCTGGAAAATGTCAGGGTGAGTGCAGGGGCACCTGTGTCCTGTAGGGAGGGGACAGTGTCACCCCACCAGGGCAGGGCTGGCAAGTGTGAGGCTGCTCCAGGGGTGTGGAAGATACCTCGTGCTCTGCTTGTGCTCTTTCCTCCTCCAGGCGATTGGTTCACATCCCACCCAGGGCTCACCGTGGTGCTGGCCTTTGGTGTGTTCGTGATCCTGCCTTTGGTGGTGACTGTACCTGTGCTGGCAGGTGAGGGAGGAGCAGCTGCCTCAGCACAGGGGCAGCTCTGGGCACAGGGCTGGGCTCCCTCTAGAGGAGAATCCTCAGATGTTCTCCCTTTCTCTCTCCAGGCAGAAGTCATGGAGAGATTCCAGACACACCTAAGAGTCCATACTTGGCGCCTTGTCCTGAGGCCTGGGATGACTATAACAGGGTCTGTTACTACTTCTCACTGGATTGGAGGAGCTGGGACGAGGCTCAGGATCGTTGCTCCGAGCTCGGGGCCTCCCTGGCCGTGCTCAGAGATGAGGAAATGGTGAGTGAGGGGCTCTGGGGGGGGTGTGGGTGGCAGAGGGGAGGCTGGGGGGGGTTCCTGGCCCAGAGCAGCTCTCACTGCCCGCTCCTCTCTCCCTCCCAGAACTTTGCCTTCTGCCTCAGTGACAACCTGGATTACTGGCTCGGGCTGCACAGACGGGGCGAGAGGTTCCAGTGGGTGGACGGCAGCAGCTACAACTCCTCGTGAGTCCCGGGGGGACGGGCAGGGGATGGGGGGGGACGAGGCTGCTGGGACTGTCCCTCCTCATGTGCTGGGGGGAATGGGCAGAGACGACCTGTCCTGTGACAGACCTGTCCTGTGCCAGTGCTGTCTCTGCTCCTCATTGCAGGCTGGAGGTCCTTGGCAATTCAGAGTGTGTGTACCTGGCAGACAATGTACTCAGGAGTGAGGACTGTTCAACGCAGCTGCCGTATCTCTGCAGCAAACCCCAACCTCACCTGTAATAGAACCCCCCTCACAGAACTGCCAGTTCCCCCCGTCGGTGACACCCATGGAGGACGGGGCTAAATGGTTCTTTGACCCATCACTCTTTGTTCCATTCAGGTGGGTTTAGAGCGAAGACACCGAAGTACGGGTGTTGGAATATGTGTGTTTATTTTAGGACAGTTTGGTTGCAAAGGAAAGCAGGGATGGAGCCACTTTTTGTTATCTACAGTAATGTAAAAGCATAAAAATAACACTTGAGTGCAGGGACTGAGATTATGTGACTCTGGGAGAAACTCAAGGGGAACTTGGCAAGATAAATGCAGGTGTGGTGATAAATCCGTGGCGGGGGGAAATTGCTTGGGAGTATTTTTCTCATGGGCAGAGAATGAATAACTAAAAAGTGGATATAGAGAAAAGCTACTGACAGGAATTTACTGCTGATGTATCGGGGTGCATAAACCATGAAAAAATTGTAATAAAATTTATTTTTGTACCACACGGGGTCCGTGCCCGAGTGTGTCAGGTGGAGGCACAATCCAGCTTCCCAACGTCTCCTGCCGTGGGCAGGGAGAGCTGGAAAGGGGCTTTTTGGCAAACCCACTTGTGGTCACCAGCACAGCCATCAACCTCCAAGCTCTTGGCTTTCAGGGTCCCACACCCTTCATCCAGCTCCGGCAGGTGCCTAAACCTGCACAACAAAGGGTTTATTGCCCCATAAACGACCCCAACGTGCCCCATGACCCCAACGTGCCCCATAACCAACCCCAAATGTGCCCTGTGAGCCCGACCCTGGGTCTGCAGAGTGTTGTCAGAGGAATGAGAGACCCTCACATGGCCCCCAGCGATGTGTGGACGTGGATCGGGGTCTCAAATGGACCAAAGCTGCTTTTTTACCCCCCCAGACCTCGGACACTCACCTGTGGGGGTCGTAGGGGGTGTCGTCCACCCACGTCCACTTCTTCTGCTGAGACCTCAACCCGACCCACACCGACCACGGGCCTGTGACATTCTTGACATTCTCCTGGGACATGAAAGGCACAAATTGCTCCAAAAAAATCTCTCTGTGGGGAGTTCCATGGGGTGTGAAGCCACGGAACAAACCTGCCTCCCCAAACCTGTGGGACACGAGCGGCCCCGTGCTCCGAACCCCAGTTCCTCGGGGGCGATGTCACCCTCAAACACCTGGACCTTGTTACAGCACAAAAATAAGAAAAATCACAGTATTTCCTTCCAGCGTTTCTCCAACAACGAGTTTCCAGTGCTCTGTTTCATCCCAAAAGGTGAAAAAAGGGCCAAAGGTAAAAAAAAAGCCAAAATTCAAAAGAAATGAAGAATAAACGACAAAAATAATCTAAATTTTTCTGCGTCGTTCAGGCGGTCTAGAGCTGCTTTTTCAGCGCTGCGGGGAGGTAAATCAGCCTCTTTTCACGCTTTTTTTCAGCCTTTTTTCAAGCCTTTTCTGCGGCGGCCGCGGTTTGGGGGAGGTTTGGTGTGAGAAAGGAAGGGTTCGGGGGCGGCTTTGGGGTGAGAAAGGAGGGGTTTGGGGGCGGTTTTGGGACGAAAAGGGAGCATTTCAGGGTCCGTTCTTACCCTCCCGGCACCGCTCCCGCTCCGCGCCCCTTCTCTCCCTTTATAAACCCTCGGCGCGCGCTGATTGGTCGGTTAAACCCCGCCCCCTCGCTCCCATTGGTCGCTCCTCCCCTCGCCCCGCCCCCTCTATTTCCCGCCCTCAGACCGGACCTGGGTGGGAACTGCGCCCCCCCACGGGCAGCGCGGGAAAGGCGCGGTGCGGACCTGGTTGAGGACTGCGAGCGCGAGTGTCCGTTTTAACTGGAAAAAGGCGGATTTTGGGGCCGGGTTTGCAACGTTTCGGGTTAATAAAAGGTGGGTTTATAAAAATGAAGCTCAAAAGACGCTTTTTAAAAAATCCTTGGTTTGTTATACACAAAAAACAAACGATTTGGGTGCATTGATCAATGATTTGTGATGCCCCCAAACCACCAATTATTAATTGTGAATTAATAATTGTGTGCTAATCATTGTGTAAATAAATGATTTGTTATATCCCAAACCCACCGTTTTGGGTGTATTTAATTTAATATACTCAAAATAAGGGGGAGACCCCCCCCCAAAGTCCTCTGGGGAGTGGGTGCCAACTCTTGGTAGGAGACCTGGCTGACCAAAACAACCCAAATTTTGGGTGAGATTTCCAATTTTGACCTTTTATTCTGCAAAATAACCTTTCAGCACCGTGAGCTGGGGCACCAAAACTGCACCAAAACCCGCACCAAAACCCCCCAAAATGCTGCCAGGAGCAGGTGCCAACTCCAGGCAGGACCTGGCTGACCAAAAC
>NW_020924388.1:931-3486 GCF_003984885.1 Neopelma chrysocephalum | reverse complement strand
ATCTCCATTTTTGACCTTTTATTCTGCAAAATAACCTTTCAGCACCGCGAGCGGCAGAAACCGAGCGACGCTTGACCAGGGCACCAAAACCCCTAAAATACTGAGGGTAACCCCCCAAAAACTTTGCCAGGAGCAGGTGCCAACTCCCAGCAGGAGCCACGGGCGGGAATTCTGAGTCGGAATTTCCGTTTTTCGACCTTTTATTCTGCAAAACCACCTTTGGGGGCCTCGCTCGGCCCCGGGGGGGCACCGAAACCACCCCAAACCCCTAAAAGAGGGGGAGAACCCCCCCAAAGTGCTTTGAGGGAGCAGGTGCTAACTCCAGGTGGGGTCGTAGCCCGTCCAGTCCCGGGGCGGCGCCAGGTAAACGCGTCGGCCGCGGTACACGAAGCTGACGATGCCGCGGTAGCCGGCGCGGGGGACGCCGGACTTGAGGTCGTCCATGAGCCCCAAGGCCTTGGCGAAGGCTTTGAAGGCGTCTCGGCCGCTGTACTGGAGCCTGACGGCCCCCAGCTCCCTCCTCCTGTTGCCCTGCAGCTCCTCCACCCTGACCTCGGGCGCCGAGTAGACCCTGGGCAGGAAGGAGCGCTCGTACTCGTCCTTCTTGAGGTAGGACAGGTCCAGCCGGGTGAAAGGCACGAAGCGGTCGTTGAGTTTGATGAACTTCAGGTACTGGTCGAAGAACTGGCCGTGGCTCACGCCCTTCCTGCCGAAGGTCATGGTTCGGGACACCTCGGGCCGGACGCACGAGCGGCCCCGGCGCTGCTCCGGTTGCCTCATCCAGTCGTCCCAGAAGGCCCGAGGCCACTTGGGCTCCAGTTCGTCCCAGAGTTCTGCCAACAACAACCAACCCAACCCGGGGAAGAAATCGGTGCGATAAAGGAGCTCGGCTTGGGTGACGTCCACCATCTGCTCGCGGCCGTTGTCGTTCCAGGCCGAGACGCACCAGAGCGTCGCGTCGTCGCGCAGCAGCGGCAGCGCCGCCTCGAAGTACTCGAAGAAGTCCGGGGCCACCTTGTGATGGTCAAATAAAGACACAAAAAGAGATGATTCACTCATCAAATTATATTTGTAACACTGTGATTGCGAACTGTGATGTTGTGTTGTCGTGAAGAGTTGTATTCTGCTGTGTTGCCTCTAGATTTTAGTTATCTATGGAGAAAGTATTGAAGCCAGACAAGAAATATAACTGTATGAAAAGTAAAGAGTTAAATTCATAATGAAGCCAGGTAACCCCTGAAAAGTGAATTTAAGCAATATAAAGAGTTAAGCACAGATGCAAGCTTTCAGCAAGGCACACAGAATTCAGCATTAGGAAAGCAGAGGTAATAAATTCTCTAGGATACAGGACACTCTGACACAGAAGAACAGAAAATGCTAGCACACCCAAAAGAGACATATGGGGAGGAAACAAAGAGAGATAAGAAGCGGGATGAGCTAAGAAATTAAGTACTTGTGCCAAATACTGAAAATCCCTGCCAAATGCATAAGGAAACTACCCAAATTAGGTGAGGTTCAGAAGTTTAGGAGGATGATGATGAAAAGGACAAGGGGTTCATGATGAAGAAACACCGGAACGACCACCAAAGTTCTCCCCAAATTAAAGACCACGCCTCTAACTCCACCTCAACTCCGCCTGTTATGAATATTAAAAGTAGATGTTGCAATGTAATGAATATTCATAATATGTGATGTAATTGCTTAGCAGAAAATGTATAAAAGTTCGATGGTGCATGTTTCGAACGGAGCAGCTTGTCCAGGGAGACCTGGGCTGCTCCCCGGCCGTGAAAATAAATACCTCCTGCTTATAGACTGAAACTTTGTCTCTGAGCAGTCTTTCCGAGCCTTCTTGGGGGCAAAAATTGGCATCAAGAGTTATATTCTACTATGTTACCTCTAGATGTTAGCTAATCTATGGAGAAAGTATTTTCCCTAGCAACTGCAGCAGGACCTGCCTCAAGGAAGACATAAAGCAGGAGGAAGGCCCCTAACACCCAAAACACCCTTGGCTGACACAATCTGATAAGAGGAAGGACCAGACCAGATAAGAAAGAAGACGCCAGGAGAAGCTGATAAGAAACAAGAAACAGGGAAAGAAGATTCCCTGGTAACAAAGACAGAATTGGTAACCAGAAACCCGGCAGGAGATTTGGGGCTATAAAAATTGAAATTATTGAATTTTGGGGACCGTTGAGGGGGAGGCAAAACCCCATCTGCCCGTTTGCCTTAAATAAAACTTCTGTAAAACTTTTAAAATAAAATAAAATAAAATAAATAAAATAAAATAAAAGAGTTTTGTCACCCACAACACACCTCCAGGTCGTCCTCCTTTTAAAATAAAATAAAATAAAATAAAATAAAATAAAAGAGTTTTGTCACCCACAACCCACCTCCAGGTCGTCCTCCTTTTAAAATAAAATAAAATAAAATAAAATAAAATAAAATAAAATAAAATAAAATAAAATGAAATAAAATCAAATAAAAGAGTTTTGTCACCCACAACACACCTCCAGGTCGTCCTCCTTTTAAAATAAAATAAAATAAAATAAAATAAA
>NW_020924388.1:197-921 GCF_003984885.1 Neopelma chrysocephalum | reverse complement strand
AAATAAAAGAGTTTTGTCACCCACAACCCACCTCCAGGTCGTCCTCCACCACGATGGCGGCGCGGTAGCGGAACGTGCGGAACACCTGCCCCAGCGCCCAGCGGTAGTGCCGGGCGATGCGGTAATACCCCTGGAATTTGCGGTGCTCCGGCGGCACCGGGATGTCGCTGAGGTCGGGCTGTCGGATGTGGGCCACGGCGTCGCCGTAGGAGGCGATGACCGCCGCCGTCTCGGCGTGGCCGCAGTCCTGGCTGACGATGAGCGGGTGCCGGCGCGCCGAGGGCCGGTAGCGCAGCAGCTTGTCCAGGCAGCGCCGCACCGTGCTGCGGTCGCAGGCCAGCACCAGCACCGGCAACACCGGCTCCTCCGGGCTTGGCGAGGCCAAAGAAGTCTTGGTTGGGAGGGTTGGGAGGGTTGGCGGTGTCTTCTGGCGGCGTCGCCGGCGCTCCCAGAGCCCGCTGAGCCGGTGGATCTGCCGCAGCAGCTCCTTCTGCCGCTCCAGCTCGGCCTCGGCGTCCTGGGCCAGGCGGATGAGCTCCGAGGGGAGGCGGGAGGAGGAGGAGGAGGAAGAGGAGGAAGAGGAGAGGGAGGAGGAAGGGGGGCGGCCCCAGAGGAAGAGCAGCAGGAGGCCGTTCCAGGCGAGGAAAAGCGCCGCCCCCCAGAGCGCCCAGCGGCTCTGCTTCGGCATCATTCAGGGCTCAGGGCCGGGCCATGGGGCTGGGGG
>NW_020924388.1:0-187 GCF_003984885.1 Neopelma chrysocephalum | reverse complement strand
CCTCTTTTTACCCCCAAAATGATGCCCTGACACACAACACCCAGAGCACCCTTCAGAGATCAGGGTTGGGATCTGGGGCTGGGGGGGACAAGGAGGGGGTCAGAGGAGATAAAACCATTTAAAACCTTCTTAAAACCCTCTTAAAATCCTCTTAGAACCCTCTTTTTACATCTATTTTACCCCCAAA
>NW_020924387.1:0-23102 GCF_003984885.1 Neopelma chrysocephalum | reverse complement strand
TCTCCAACCATCCAGTTGATGTTTCAACCATTGTAAGCATGTAGCACTTGCCTTGGCAGGTTTGCAGGAGTGTGATGTAATTGATTTGCCAGGCCTCCCCATATTTATATTTCAACCATCCTCCACCATACCACAGAGGTTTTACCCACTTGACCTGCTTGATTGCAACACATGTTTCACAGTTATGGATAACCTGGGAGATAGTGTCCATGGTTAAATCTACCCCTCGATCACAAGCCCATCTGTATGTTGAATCTCTTCCCTGATGACCTGAGGCCCCACTGAGCCAGAAATAATTCACCCTTATGTTGTCAGTCCAGATCCACCTGGGACTCTCCCCTTTCTGGCTGGGAAAGGGACTGATAGAGCAGCTGAGTGAGCGCTATTCAGATTCGAATATTCCCCTAGCAAAATAAAAACTCAATTTATCTGTTGATACCAAAAAAATGATATTTTTCTTTTAATAATTGTCAGAGATGCAAAGAGAAAGAGGAAAAAATAAGAAAAGGTTGGAAAAAGCCAAGATTACTTTTAGAAGCATAGGAAAGTTACCACCAAACTACCTTTCAGCTGAGATGGTGGGGGGGGAGCAGTTTCTGCCTTTTTTTTTTTTCTTTCTCTGCTGCTTTTCTATGTAATCTCTTTAGGTGCGGGGGGGGGGGGGGGGGGGAGATGTTGTCTTAGCAGCTTAGTTCTCTGGAATGCAGTCAGGATGTGTGTGGCTTTGCTGCTCACGTTTGAGCTGTATCCCAGGCTGTGCAGTGTTCCAATCCTTGGTAAGCAGCACCTTTCGGCCCTCAGAAATATGGTAAGGGTAGGGGGATAAGGTATAACTCACGCATGTGGCATGGTGGGTCGCAGTTCTTCTCCAGGCCAGCAGAGTTTCAGTCTCCAGTGGCAGGCAGGCAGCATGCGGTGGCAGAGAAAAGGCAAGGGGGAGGTGGGGAGAGAGATGCTCAGCTTCGGTAAGTGGTTCTCTCTTTCCCTTTCCTCTCCCTAATTTTCCAAAATTTTTCCTCAACTTTTGTAGTGTTTAAAGGAGGTTGTACATGGTTTCTTGGCACATAGCCCTATTCAGATGTTTGAAGATATATGATAACCATAAACAATAGCCGGATCTTTTGGCAGAAAAGCTCCAGCAGGAAGCTCTGGTGAGGGCTTCTGGCAGAAAGCTGACAGAGAATTTTTGGTAGGAAGTTTTGACATGCAGAAACAATGGCGAAACACTGTTTTTAGCATTTCTATATTATCTGGTTGTTACAGAGGCACAGGTCGGTAGGGAGGAAAAAAGATGATCTTCATATTGCCAGAGTCGGGTAGTCACCTGAAGCACTGTTTGTTCTCCTTCTTTCATTGACATCAATGCCAACGAGTTTGCGTACGACGATGGCATGCTTCGTACAAACTTCTGCCACGTGGATTGAGTACACTGGACCTCATCTGGATCTACAGGGGACTGCTCATTATTTGAATCCCTATAGATTACCTCCAGCACAGCTAATTCTCTCAGGTACTGGATACCTTTCTCCATGGCGTTTCGCCTGCTTGGGCACACTACTAGATCATTCTTGAAAGAATTCCTTTCCCTCAGGCTTGACAGGAGTCGCCTCTAGAGGCTGAGAGTTTCTGTCCTCTTCCCAATCCCCTTGGCAATGCCCACATCCTGGGACAGGGATTCCAGTTGTTTGGCTTCACTTCCATCTAGTTTCATATAGTGGGCTGTGATATCCCATCATTGGAACAGCCAGGTCACCAGGGGCTCTCCTGACTGGCAGCTGAAATCTTCACATATTTCACAGCTCACCCACGGAGTGGGATTGGGTGATTATCTCTGGCCCTGCCTCTTCCTCCTGTTCTGAGGGCCCTGCTTCCTCTTCATCCATCACTAAGCAAACTGATTTGGTCTTGGATTTCTTTTTCTGTATAGGGGCAACTGCTACCGGCATGGGTTGTTCCTCTGGTTCAGCTGCAGTTTGAGGGGCCACAGTGCCCGTTGGTCTGCTTTCCTCCTCCTTCCCCTGAGGGTGCTGTCTACTATTGAGGACTGTCTGATAAATAGTAGCCAGGGCCCAGCACATAACTTCGTGCCTCTCTGGAATTGCCAGTGTTTTTCTTTCAAATATTCTACCACTTTATCAGGGTTCTGTAGTTGTTCAGGGGTGAACTTCCAAACCATTGGAGCAGAATAATCCTTCAAAAGCTGGCCTATTTTCTCCCACATTCCATGCCACTCATGACTATCCACCCTTGTGGGAGATCTCTGAATAACCTCTGTAGAAATCTCTTTATTGACTCTAAACATGATGTAGACTGCACTGAGGAGACCTGAGAAGACAAACGCCATCACTCCAAACGTCCCTCCCCCTTCCTCCTTCTTCCCCCCACTTTATATTCGTAGCATGATGCCATATGGTCTGGAATATCCCTTTGGTCAGTTTGGGTCATCTGTCCTGGCTGTGTCTCCTCCCAACCTCCCATGCATCCCCAACTTCCTTGCCAGCGTGGCAGTATGAAAAGCAGAAAAGGTCTTGACTCTGTGTAAGCCCTGCTCAGCAACAACTAAAACATCTCTTTATTATCATCACTGTGTTCAGCACAAATCCAAAACAGAGCCCCATACCAGCCACTAGGAAGAAAATTAACTCCACCCCAGCCAAAACCAGCACAAAAGCATATGAACTTTTTTATGAAGGTTGAACTACAGTAGCTACCCTGCTATAAATCAATGCAGCCCTTGGAACATGAATGTGTTGTTACAGAGATACAAAGGTGTCTTAGATGAGTGAAATTATTCTAGGTCTATCAGCTGCTGCATGAAAAAAGAATTAGTCAGAAATGACTCAATGCCAGAATTGCAGGTAACTGAACTTCAGGAAACATCTATTTACTTAGCCAAAATCTAGGTTCATTTGAGTTATTTAAACTGTACTTTAGAAGCCTATTTAAAGCTTTTTAGCAGTGGCAACTGTTTTGCATAGAATTTAACTAAACATTCAAAATTTAACATGAGCATTCAGCTGAAATCTAGACAGTGGTGTAAAACGTAACTTTTAGCATTTTCGCATTTTCATATGGAACTGTTTACATTTAAGGTAGACTTACTGACTGAATTAATGATGTGTACTTTGTATTATTGCCTCTCACCTTACTGTAGTTGAAGTAAGACATGTAGCCTTATCTTTAATAGTCAAATCCTTATGCTATCTAAAGACATCCCAGTTGTTTAAAAATAAATTTTAGAGTTAATTTAGCATGATCTCCATAAGAAGAAAAATTACTTTAAGCAAACACAAAGCATATTTGTTTATATATATTTTGTGAAATAGCAACTTTTATGACTTAAACATCTGTGGATGGGTTTAGTTGATTGGAGAGTTATGTATGCTTTCTGGTCAGACTTAATGCTAGTAAGATGTGTTTTGCCCCCTGTTAAATTATGTCAAAGTGCAAGATGCATAAATTAAGGAAGTAGAAAACTAATGTTTTATCAGGAAGGAATATTCTGGTTTTAAAATTGTTTATGTTATAATGTGTTCTTTCTTCATAAAGTGTATCCAGAAGGTGCATACAGAATACTAAGAATTTCTTACATGAATTGTTTGATTGTTTTTATTATAAAATTTCTGGTTCTCAAATTCACATTATATTTTGAATTTATGTGAATGGTTTTTTTATTTTTTTTTTTCAAATTTGATAAAGCCTAAATATGCAGTGTAATGTGTAGTGTGCCTGTTGTCTCTCTTCCCTTTGCTTTCCCCCCCTTGTTTTTCTCTTTGGAGAAGAAAAAAAAAGCCCTCATAATTCATTTAAGCCACTGTGTGAAATTATGATATTTCAAAGTAATTTCATACCATGCTACATGTTGGTAAACTTCAAGTATTTGGATGGGGGTTTTTTGGAACACCTGGTACAGTCTTTTAACTGCAGTTCCAATAAAGTGCCCCAATGAACTGGTGGAAGCAGGCATGGGGCAATTGGTGGCTTACTTCTGTTTCTGTATTTACTGTGTTATAAAAAAGAAAAAGGAAAAAACAAGGGGGGGGAACAGAAATTGGGCCCATCTCATGTGAATATCTAATTTGATTTCTGTACATATGGAATGGGCTAAAACTTAGATTTGGGAGTAAAGCTCCCTCTTCCCTGTTTGTTTACAACTGCTACTAACAAAGATGGTTATAACAGAGGCAAAACTTTATTTCAGAAAACAGTAAATTAATGGGTTTTGTAAGATGTAAGCTTGTTAAGAATACAGGTACTTTTTTGTTCTAGGAGAGCCACTCTTGCATTGAGCATTGAATGCTCAACTGGTTTTAAGTTGTTCATCCATTTATATTGCCATTACTTATTTGCCTACTGACTGCTCTGGATTAAGCTCTTGATCTAGTTGTTTTACTGGTGTCTAAAATAAGCTGCAGTGTGCAGTGTCACATGTCCAAGTCTGATACTGCTGGGAAAAGTGAATGCTGTAATATGTAAAGTATCTAAAAGATATCCTTATATGTGTTTTGACAGATTGGCAAAATGAGGTATGTCAGTGTTCGTGACTTTAAGGGAAAAGTCTTAATTGATATTAGAGAATATTGGTTGGATCAAGAAGGTGAAATGAAGCCTGGCAGAAAAGGTATTGTTCAGCTTCATGTTATTTTGTATTAAAACATTGTGTGCAGTTTGCTGGAGAACTTTGTGTATCAGATTTCTATACTTTGTTACTACATGGTATTTTTAAAGTAATGTTTTTACTTATTAGAGACCCCTGGTGGCCTAGTGGTTAGCGTGCAGGACTTTCACTGCTGCGACCACGGGTTCAATTCCCCGGTCTCCTGGCCTGATGGAGGTCGTTAGCCCTGTGTGGCCATCCATCTATGAGAAGGACACTCTAAACAAACCTACGTCCTGAGGACCTCACTGCCATTGTCCAAGCTTGCTTGGCCCCGGCAGATGAACCTTAGGATTAAAGGGTGGGCTCAGTTCAGCGCAGGCTGTGTCTCACCTAAAAAATCCATTGCGCAGGCTGGAAAGGTAAAAAGACCTTTCCCCAAATCTTCGTTCGCGAAGATGGGCCATTATTATTATTATTATTATTATTATTTTACTTATTAATGACTTATATTTTAACAAATGATTAGTTTTATCTGTAGATTGTAAACAAAAGCAAAGTGATTTCATTGGCCTGAGTCAGTTTTCCTAAATGGTTCCCCCATAATTTATGGAAAACAAGGCATCGAATACAAACAAATTTGGTATGGGAGTTATATACATAGCCATACATTTTCCCATTGATTAACTTAACTCCACTTCTTGCTTTTATTACAATTGGATTTCCATGTTGTTTTTTGAGTGCTAGAGAGTGGTAATAGTCTCTCCAAAATGTTACTTATAGTTTGTTATTCACAATGCTTTAAGAAACGGGAGGGGAAAAAAAACCAGAATTATGGTACTTTAAAAGTGCATAGAAGTTCAGTCCACAGAGGTATTGCTTTTAGGAGCCAACAGGAATACAGTTGATTTCCTTAATTTCTTTTGTACCGCCTTCTATCAAGGCCAGGGTTGTATTTCTGCATTTAGCCCAACATTTGTGAATGAATTTGTTATACTGCACTCGTTTTCTTTGTAAGGAGATAAGCTAAGGTCTGAAGTTAAACCAAAGTGTTCCAAATGAGTAGTTTCTTTGTAACTGAGGTGGTTGTTACACTTGAGGTAGGTTAAGCATTAATAGTTAACATACATTTTCTGTATGAAACCAGCCTTGACAGTAATTATGCAAGATCTTGCACTACAATTTTTTTTGTCCTAAGTATTTATTTTTATTGCATTTCAGGTATTTCTTTAAATCCAGAACAGTGGAACCAGCTGAAGGAACAGATTTCTGATATTGATGATGCAGTAAGAAAACTGTAAATACAGAGCTATACAGAAACCTTTTATCATTTTAGTTAAGTTGTCGTTTTACATTGGCATTTGTTTTCTAAAATATTGTTTTCCAAGCTATTGTATATTTGGATTGCAAAATGATTTATAAGATGAATACTTTATGTGCATTAAAAGTGTATTCTGAGTGAGGCTATTTGTGTATACTTTACTAAAAGGAAATGTGTTGCTTTCACTTCATAGTATAAAATAAACAAATCAAATAGTATGTAAAGCATAGATGTTTATAGCCTTTTGGTTAAAGGTGCTGGTAAGGTTGCCTAATAGCTTTAATTTTAGTTTTACTTTAGTTAACTGTTAATGTGAATTTTTTTTTCTGAGGAGATTTCTTAAAATGTCTCAATTTTAAGTTTTTTTTTATTTTATTTCATACTCTTGCCCTGACAGCTTTCAGCTTTAAGACTTGATACAAACAATGAATACCTGGTAAAACACATTTTTGTAGGTAATTTTAAAACTGTATTTGCTAATTTACTGTATTTATTCAGATGCAAGAAGTCCTGAGTATATAGACCTTTTTTGCATTACTTGTATGAAGTGTTATGCTAAACAATAACACTTGAAATCAAACCACACACTATTTCTTCCCATTTTTCTATAGCTTGCTTGACTTAGAAAATACAATTAGCCTTTATTCTTAGACCCTAGATTTTGAATGTGATGCATAAACTTTTAGAGTAATAGACATACCTCAAAGTAAAATAGTTTTTAAAGCTCCAATTGTGGTTATTGTTTAGGTACCCTTTCCAAGCTTTGCATTAAATTAATTTTCTTGAATACATACTGACTATTTAGTCTATAGAAAAGAACAGTTAAGCTGTCTTTGTAGGGCTTTTGTTCGTTTGGGAGTATTGTGTAAACAATGATGCTTAAACTAGGCTATAACACAGATTAAACAGTCAAAGGGAGTTAAAATTGCTTCAGCTGAGACATCTGGCTGTCATGCTCCTGCCCTGTCTGTCCATGCTACCTGCCCAAACCATTTAACTTGACTTGCCTTGTGTGGCTTACATGTGCACAACTGTTTTATATTTTGTACAGAAGGTACTTAGTGCTTACAATGAAACACTGGTGCATAGTGGATCGTGACTCTAGTGAACTTCGCTTGTCTACCAGTGTGCTATTCTGGTAAGAGAGGCTTCTGCCCAGTGGAAGCTCTATTAGACTAGATGCTGCCCCAGATGAAGGGCTTCTTGGTAGGTGTCACAAACTATGGAATGAAGAAGGGAGAATATGATGTTTGAGTAGAACTTGGAGCAATAAGGGGCATGCCAGTGCAGAAGTTAAAGGTGACAAATCAAAGTTAGCTGACAGTAATAACTACAGTGAAGAAATGTATGTTAGCAGAATTGGATAAGAGTTTATTTTCTGACTTAATTCAGTTAATCAAAGGAAGAAGATCATAGAATCATAGAATAGTTTGGGTCGGAAGGGACCTTTAAAGGTCATCTAGTCCACCAATGAGCAGGGACATCTTCTAGATCTGCACCATCCAATCTGACCTTGAATGTTTCCAGGGATGGGGCATCTACCACCTTTCTGGGCAACCCGTTCCATTGTCTTACCACCCTAATCATAAAAAAACTCTTCCTTATAGCTAGTCTGAATCTACCCTCTTTTAGTTTAAAACCGTTACCCCTTGTCCTATTGTGACAGGCCCTGCTAAAAAGTTTGTCCCCATCTTTCTTATAGGCTCCCTTTACTGAAAGGCTGCAATAAGGTCTCCCTGGAGCCTTCTCTTCTCCAGGCTGAACAAGCCCAACTCTCTCAGTCTTTCCTCATAAGAGAGGTGTTCCATTCCTCTAATCATCTTTGTGGCCCTCCTTTGGACCTGTATATTTGGCTTTGAAACAGCTTCATGAAAACTGACATTTCAAGACTATGTAGTGAATATACAACTTATTGGTTCAGCTGTAATTTTCCAATTTGATGTTAAATTTAATGTATTTAAAAAAGCATTGTGTATACATAAATGGGATTTACTATTTGTTTATTTTGGAATATTTTAATATAATTGTTTATATTGCAAACATGCATGGAAGTCCTATTCTCCTAAGTGCCATACACAGATTGTTCCTGTGCTGCAGAGTTTATAATTCAATACAAATGGGTATTGAAGGGTGAGGAAAGGTGACTTCATCAAATCAAATATATATGATTTAATTTAACCATTATGTCAGATACCTCCACCCACTTTTTAACTTATCCATCGCTGACATATTTCAAATAAAGTTAAGCTATGTTTTTGTATAGCTCAGGAAATCTGAGTTTTTAAAAACTGCTTGACGGTGAATAAAAAGGGTGAAGAGATGTTTTGTGGTAGTAGCTGTGTTTTTAGGGCACAACATTCTTTTTTGTGTGGTGACTCTTAATGGCATGTTGGGATATTTGGACCAAATAGAATAAATATGAAATATCCGCTAAAATTTTCAGATGAGTGAATGAAAGAAATTGCTTCAGATCACTGTCAGCAGATTCTAGATGTAGGTTTTATTTGTGATATGTATGTATGCTTTTTATTTCCCTTTAAATCTGAAATTTTGCAACCAGATCTCACCCATTTTTACCTCAAAACTTTCACGTGGCTACTTATCATAATAGAGGGAACATTGTCCTCGGTTAGACTACTGTGGTAGTAGGTCATTGGATGACAGTTGTGTACAACATAATTGTGTTCAGGAAGGTGGAGAATTAAATTCAAGACAGAGTCACAGAGTATTCTGAGTTGGAAAGGACCCACAAGAATCATTGAGTCCAACTCTTAAGTGACCTCTACGGGGATCAAACATGTGACCTTGGGGTTATTATTAGCACCATGCTCTAACCAACTGAGCTAATCTCAGTTTAATTTTGGGGGAGTAAATGAAAAAGTTTTCATAATAATGATTAGTTCTCTTGTGGAAACCGATGGTAGAGATGTTCAAAGAAATTAGTATTTGTTAATCAAGAACTATTAGTTCCTCTTATAGATAATACCCTTGCTGAATTTGTGATTATAATTACTTGAGAAAACTTGGCACAGTTTGATTTTACTTAGTTTGTGTGCTTAAAAATAGTTTTCCATCTGCCAGTTATATTTCTGCCTCTAATAATAATAAAATATCATATATTTTATCTAAGCATCTTAATGTCTGCATGACTCTCCTACAAAAAAAGGTAACTAATAAACTAGTCAGTCTCACAAATGAACTCAAAATGGAATTTGTTTTATTGCGAGGGAATTCATTGCACTTCAGATGACTGACATGGTGGTTACTTGATAAAAATTTGACACATTCAATGTTACTTTGAAATAAATAGTTGGTAGCGATTTGTCATGTAATTGTTTATGGCTGTAGTCTTTCTAATTTGAGAAGAATATTTAGATTTTTTTTTTTAATAAAGATTATTTTTTTCAGACAAAATGGTAGATAGTGTAGAAATGTCCACGGAAGGAAATTATGCATATGTGAAAAGACTGTGTAATATGAGATAAAAACACTGCTCCCTTTCCCACTGAAGTAGCAAAAAAAAGATGCATTTGATTCTTGATATTTATGCTGGACATATTAGCAATATGTTTTATAAATTAAATCTGCTATGGAGCTTAGGAGGAAAAATCGATCAGAGCTGCCAAAGTACTATATGTGTGCTAAATCAAACTGTCATGTACAATGTTGCTCTTACGTAGAGGTGTTCATATTGAAGTTAAACAAATGCAGTACTAAGTTTGATATTCCTGTTAAAGGAAATGTTCCAGTTATGTACTACTTATGTGATCTTTTAGCAAGAAATTGATTGTAATTCTGAGAACTCAAATGTCATTTTGTTAACCATGTGGTATGTTTCATGTTTTGTTTTGGTGGTATCTACTGCAGAGAGGCCACTGGAAATATGCACCCTCCAACTTATAATTATCTTAATGTTCAAATAAAAAATCGTTAAATGGCATATATGTAATAACAGTTTGAACACTTGGAAATAAATGAAGACTTCTGTTGACATAGTGTTATTTTTAACAGAAATTTAGCTGCACTGCAACTTATTTTTTCTTAATAGCTGTTTTCATAAAAATTTGTTTCTTGCAACTGTTGTAGTTTGGAAATTTGAAAACTTAATCATCTAATAGTTGCTCCATGTTTTTGGGTGGGTGGCTGCTTGTGTTAGCCCAGAGGGATAGGAGGTTTTCATTACGATAGAACAAATGTCATGTGAAGATGAAAGCAGCAGATAAAAACGCTTCAAACACCAAACAGAAGGAAAGCGCCTGCTAAATTGCTCTTGTTAAGAAAATGGCTGATTAGCTTTTGAGTGGAGTTTCTTTTTGGCCTGACAGTAAATATAACCATAGATTAGATAGATAACTGGATGAGAAGCTGTTTTCTATCATTGGTCATAGTTAGATAAGTGTAGGCTTCTTTAGGAAGGATATTTGTTTTTCACGTGCTTGCTGTGACTGATCTGTAGGGAGTGAATTAACTGATTGTAACCTTACATGAAACAGATTTTTCTTCAAGTAATTGAGCCGGGAGTGGCCGGACATTGCTGATCATGGGAAGTAGATAATAAATCTTGATATTTTCTGTTTGCTTTTGCACACACAAGGTTTTGCTTTTGCTTTAGTAAACTGCCTTATCCCAACCCAAAAGTCGTTTTCCATCTTATTCTCTCTCCCCTTTCTGGCTGGGAAGGGGACTGATAGAGCAGCTGGGTGGGCACTTGGTGTCCAGTCGAGGTCAACCCACTACAACTGGAAACAGCAATAAGATTAGAAAATGAACAGTAACAGCTACAATATCAGTAACAAAATGTATAAGATATGCAAAAAAATACACATGTGATTGCTCTGAATTGGTTACCACAACCCCAACCGCTCCCTTTGTCGCTCTTACTGACCAGAAGGAACCCCTTCTCCTTGTAAGACACTCCCTTACCTGCGGCAAAGGTCCCTCACTCAGCACCCTTTTCAGCGAATGAATTCACGGGAGACAGACTTTGTCCAGGCAGAACTCTCTTGTAACTTTCATGGCTAGGCTTCATGAACAAAGATTTGGGAAGGGCTCTACCCACATTTGCTACAAGCGCGCTGGTGGCTAAAGAGGCCAATACGAGATAGACAAGATCGGTTGAAAAAGGCACAGCAGAAAGACTCCTTGGATGGTACTGGCAAGACACGATTCTTTCTGCATTGTCTTTTCTCTTCGATGGTGATCCTGCATGCGTTCTCAAAGGAAGCAGCAGCATTATGGATAGTGTGTCTCCAGACCTCCCAATTGGAGGCCAGAGTAGACCAGCGATGGAGATCAATGTGGCCAAGGCTGAGATGTTGTTTCAGGGACTCCTTGTATCTCCTCTTCGGGGCTCCTCTCTTGTGGCAACCAGTGGCAAGTTCACCATAGAGCACAATCTTAGGGAGGCGGTAGTCCTCCATCGTGGAGATGTGTCCTGCCCAACGCAGCTGTGTTCTCAGCAACATAGCCTCAATACTCGTAACTGCTGCCTGTTCTAGAACAGACATATTAGTTACATAATCTGACCAGTGGATGTTTAGGATTGTACGGAGACAGTGTTGATGGAAGCGTTCTAGGAGACGCAGGTGGTGGCGGTAAATATCCCATGATTCGGACCCATATAAGAGAGTAGACAGTACAGTGGCTCTGTAAACACTGATCTTTGTACTTTTCTTCAAGTGTTTATTTCGCCAAACTCTTTTATGGAGTCTTCCGAAAGCTCTATATGCCTTGGTAACCTGTTGTCTATCTCTCCGTCAATCTTACCATCCGAGGAGATGAGGCTACCTAGATAATTAAACTGCTGGACTGATTTGAGCTCTGATTCGCCAATGGTGATATGGGGATGATGGAAGACTTCCTGAGGTGCCGGTTGATAGAAAACTTCTGTCTTCTTTAAGCTGACTTCCAGCCCAAAAAGCTCAGCAGCCTCAGCAAAGCAGGATGTTAAATGCTGCAGGGTTGCTTCTATGTGAGCGACGAGGGTGCCGTCGTTAGCGTAGAGCAGCTCACAGACAAGATGGTTTAAGGTCTTAGTATGGGCCTTCAGTCGCCTTAGGTTGAATAGGCTTCCATCAGTGTGATATCGAATGTAGATACCGTCTTGATCATCGAGGTCTGCTGTGGCCCTTTGGAGCATCATGCTGAAAAAGATTGTGAATAGGGTTGATGCAAGAACGCAACCTTGTTTCACACCACTGGTTATTAGAAAGGGCTCAGAAAGTGCATCGCCATATCTGACTTGGCCGCGCTGATCCTCATGAAGTGAGATGATCATTTTAAGGAACTTGGGGGGACAGCCTAAACGTTCCAAAATATGCCACAGACCTTTTCTGCTCACAGTATCGAAAGCCTTGGTGAGATCAACAAAGGTTACATAGAGACCTTTGTTCTGTTCCCTACACTTCTCTTGCAGTTGTCTGAGAACAAATACCATGTCTGTGGCACTCCTGTTGGCTCTGAAACCACATTGGCTTTCAGGTAGAATTTCTTCTGCTATAGCGGGTATTAGTCTGTTCAAAAGTATTCTTGCCAGGATCTTGCCAGCAATGGAGAGCAGAGTAATACTCCGGTAGTTTGAGCATCTGATTTATCTCCCTTCTTCTTATACAAAGTGATGATGACTGCGTCACGAAGGTCTGATGGTAGTTCACCTAGTTCCCAGCAATGCACCATAAACTCGTGGAATTTAGCATGGAGTGCTTGGCCCCCGTGCTTCCAGACTTCAGGTGGAATTCCATCAGCCCCAGCTGCCTTGCCAGTTTTCACCTGCTGTATGGTCTTAAGAGTTTCTCCCATAGTAGGGGCAGTATCCAATTCATTCTTCACCAGTTGTTGTGTGATGGACTGAATTGCTGAGTCTTGAACTACACGGTTGGTACTGAAAAGAGTCTGAAAGTGTTCAGACCATCGATTCAGAATGGAGGTTTTATCTATGAGAAGCATTTGACCATCTACACTGAGTAGAGGGCTTTGGACCTGGTATGTAGGTCTGTATGCTGTTTTCAGGGTCTCATAGAATCCTTTGTGATCACCCGTATCTGCGCATAATTGAATTTTTCCTGCTAGACTGATCCACCACTTGTTCCCTCTTGTAACTTTATTACTCCATTTATATACAGAATAAGGGTCCGAGCTACAAAGTCAGGCTAACCCTAACCCTAACCCTGGCCTGGCCAGAACCAGGACAGACTTGTAGCTGCTCATGATGACTTTTGGGGATTATTTCAACTTCAAACATGATGTCTATCTTCCTGGCTCATGTTAATGAACAGGGATCTTTGGAATTTAGAAAGCCAAAGAGTTTGGCTTTAAACACTTCATTAAGAAGTGTTTGTTCTTGGAACAACAGAGATTGATCACCCACTACCCCACTACCATCTGTACCAACAGTAGCTTTATCTGGAAGCTATAATTGGGACTAGAGTCCACTTCCTAGTTCTGATAGTATGTTTACAGTTTTTACAAAAAGCTTGCATTGTCATGGTAGTAAAAGCACAGGTCTAGAGGTAATAACAATGAGAAAAGGACTAAACTAAACTGATAATGGGTATCTGAAGCACTTGCATCCATCCTGCCACACTTATAGCACAGCTACATGACCTATTGGCACAGCGATAAGCAAAAAATGACTGGCTGCGTTTGTTTTGTGTGAAGTTGTATTTACTATGATAATATTTTAATATTACTAAATCTCATCATAAATCGAAAGAAAGTACAGACTCAAATATGTAACATGAGAAGACAGAACATGAAACCACTCAAGCTCCAACAGCATGCTTGGCCTACTGCAGTTTGTAAAGGCTGCTAAAAGTCTTCTCCTTTCACAAAGATGGGGTAGGGGACCCTTTCCCCACCTCCCCTCCAAACAGGTGTCATTTTGGTTTATCTCAAAAGCTGTTGCATACTTGTTTAGATGAACTAAACCTACCACCCCTCAAATCCTGACACAGGAAATGGCATCAGCAGGGCACATATGCAGTGTTCTGGTGTAAACATGATCGAGAAGTAGGCAAGATTGTCAGATTATATTTTCAAGGGTTTTTACTTGGAGGGATTTTAAAAAGTGTTTAGAACAGAAGCTGAGATATATTTTTTAACGTTTTCTCCCCAGCACTTCAGACGTGTGCCTGACCCAACGTGACTGACAAGATAGTAGCCATAAGGCTCACCCGCTCCCCAAATGCAAAGCCCATCAGGAAGAAAGCAAAACGCAAGTCACACGGTGACAGAAAGGGGAACCGGCACTTTTCTGAACAGCGCCTCAGGTGCTGCGGTTTCGGTATGCAAAGCCAACGCAGCTACACCACTTCAGAGCGTTTCCTCTCCTTCCCTCGGGGGCGTCTGCTAGCGGGGCGGCTCTACACGAGATCGAGGAACAGCTGCAGCGTGCAAAAGAAAACAACGATTTACAGATTTGGTTTTAAGGGTTCCTTTTAGGTATTAAAGGCTCTCCTCTCGGTCTCCTCTCACAGCCCCTCAGTGGAGGGCAGGCCTCCCCTCAGCGGGGCCGCAGTCCCGATGAGGCCTGGCTCCAGGCAGGACCTTGCCGTCGGCACCACAGGACTTCCTCGATTGGCGTGATGCGGGTGACTAGCCCCGTGGGAGACATTTTTTTGCTGCTGTCCTAGCCGGAGCGGGGGAGGTAGGAACGAGTTAAAAAGGTACGCGTCCTCTTTAAACACCTCCCCCTGCCCCCTCCCACGTGGTACAGGGCAAGGGCGGGGATTCTGCGATGCATCACTTCTGTTTCTTTTGTGGTGGAGGGGAGCCGCATACGGAGTGAGATGTGAGCGTTTGGGTTCTTTTTCGTGTTTAGTTAGGGCTGTTGTCATTTTTCTCTATCCTTCACCCCCAGCGGCAGAGAGCTCGGCATCTCCTAGCCTGGCGCAGGAGAGGCGCGCAGGGTAACCGTGTGGTGAGGCTTCCCATTTTCTTCGAGTGCCCTCTGTGCTCTGCGGGAGGAATGTCCCGCCGCGGAGCGGGCCTGGGGCGGGAGTAGGAGCTGCTGCCATGTTGCGGGAGCAAAGAGGATTTGAGTGAGGGAGAAAATGGCGGTGGGGAACCGCCCGGCTCCGTTCACCCCGCACCGGGATCAGGCCCTGCCCACTGACGACTCCCGACCTGGGTTTTTTTGTGTGTGTTGTGTTGTCTTTTCTCTCCTTCACTGTCGGTAACCTGCATCCCTCTTGCTACCACCCTGCCCTGGGAGGACCTGGGTGTTCTTGCCCGTGCCCCCTTATCGGGCCCTCACTCCTTTCTCCTGGGGGGCAACGTGAGCCGTAGAAAAGAGGAAAAGGGGAGGAAAATGGCGGCTAGCATCTGCCTACCTGGTGTTCCTAGTTCGTACTCGCTTGTCTTTCTCATCTTCCTTTCCCTCGTCTTCGCTTGTCCCGTCTCGTTCCACCCTTGCTCTCCACGATGTTTGGTTGTCTCCTCACGCTCTGCCTACTAGTTTCTCCCGAGGGGAATCCAGCCCCCCTATTTCTGTTTCCGCCCCCACCTTCCTCCATATTGTTACTCTCTCTTCCTGATGCGGACTCTGGAGTTATCCTCTGCAGGTGCCCCGCCCCCCGCGTATCAGACTTTTCTTGTTCGGCTTCTCGATTTCATGGCATTGCCGTGCTTATTTTTGCATTGTCCTGTTCCAGCTCTCTTCTGCCTCCGTCCTGTAACGTGGCTTATGTGTGCTTCCCATACCGTTTCATTTTCAGTGCTACAGCTTCCATCTTTGTGCTCCAAACTATTACAACAGAATTTACTCTACTTTAGAACCACATTGATCCCTTAGCATTATTCAGACTCCATTTTTTCCTTTCTGCGTGGTTTATTTCATTGCCAATTTAAAAACACTGCTATTCCTTTTTCTTCCCTGAGGTATGCTTCTTTAATATTATATTAGCCTTTCCTAGCTAGTTTATTTTATACAGTTTCTCCCTGTCATGCTTATTTTTATTCTGAAATCACAAATGAGCTATTTATTTGTTAGAAAGAGTTTTTAGTAGCAGGCAAGATGTTTAACTACTGTATCTAATCACATTTGCATACTAGAGAGATGTAGAAGCACACTGGGCAGCATGCATTCAAGGAAAGTTCAATGTCCATTTGTCTAGTAAATGAATAGATTCTAGTGACTGATGTGGTAAAGCTGCAGTGGAAATATTAATTACAGTACTGTAGTTCTCTGTAACAGATATTTTCACACTTTTGTATTAATGGTGGGAACTTGAGCTTCATGTATGATAGCTATGCATCTGTTACTCGCAATTTCAACTAGGTAAAATGCCCATGTAAGATTATACATAGTGCTGGGGCCTTAAATTGTTTATATTTATGAATGTAATGTTGAGAATTCAAGTGGAGAACAGTTTTGTATTGTATTTTTTTCATTATGGTTTCTACCATACCCAGGAGTATATGAAACAGGTGAAAAATTGTCCCTTTGTAAGCAGTTCAGAATCTAAAACACTGCATTTAAGGTAGTTAGAGCAAAAATGGGAAGAGCTATAAGAGGTAAGGGTGTTTGAGATCACATCTGCAATGTGTATTAAAGCTTATATGAAAAGGCAAGAAAGTCTTCAGGAGGGTTTTGAATAAGATGAGCCTTTACAAACAGATTTGAAAATGGCTTTCTAGCGATAATAGGATGTATTCATATAGTGTTCTCATGTTACCTTTCTCTTCCTAGAATGCCTAAGTCAAAGGAACTTGTGTCTTCAAGCTCATCTGCCAGTGATTCAGATAGCGAAGTTGACAAAAAGGTGAACGTTATATGCAGTTTATAACTACCGTATTAACTGTTATATTTCAGGCTGGGGTTAAGGAATTAGCTGAGTGTTATGTCACAAAATGCATGTCATTCCATATGATTTATCAGACACAAACTCAAAACACCCAGCCCAACAAAACAAAACTCACTACTCAAACCCCCCAAGATTATGGTTTGGGTGGATACATTTTGCTTTGCAGTAAACTTTTTTCTTAAGTTGCATTTTGCTTCAGGTTTTTCTGTATAGTATATCTAGCCACAAGCTTCTTAGAATTCTTTGCTGCTTTGTGGCAAGTGATAGAAGGCTTCTGTATAAGCTGCCCCTGGTGACAAGAATTTGAACTAATTTTGAGGACACTCCCCACCTTCATTTTGATATCTGGATTACTTGTAAGTCCAAAAAAAACCCCTCCACTTGCCCTGTCATCCATGTGCCACTTGCTTATCTTGTTCATGCTTCTTTTTATCTGTTTCAGAGTCTTACATTTGCTGTAATACCATCTGCTAGTTTCTCACTTAAAAGCTGAGCCAACCTAAATGTCTTTGAGTTGATAATTTTAAAGTTAACTGCTTTAAATGCATAAATGTAATGTTCTCATTTATTTTTAATAGTTATTTAATTTATAAATTTGTATGGATATATCAGTCATTGCAACCAAAAATTGAACAGTCAATTTATCTTTTTAAGAAATGCTAGGTGGTAATGCAGACATTAGGTCTTTCAGTGCAGTATGTGAAGACACTCGGTCTGATTTACTGAATTGGTTCAAATGTGACTTGGTTGCACTTAGCAAATTAGTTGTTTTCTGAAATCTTAATATAAGAGAAAATGGTCAGGTGATTTTTTTTTTGTAGTCGTTAGGGAAATGTATTCCTGAAAAGACATAGTCTAACAATCAACTTCAGTGGGCAGTAAGGTGGTTGGTTTTGGTTTTGTTTTTTTTCCTATGACAACTGCCCATATTTTTTTGAGCTGTTTGTCTTTAAAAGAGGTTATCTACAGTATGTTTCTAGCAGGTGAGAATAATTTTTGATATCTTTGTATTACTCTTGGATTTGATTTTTCAGATCTTTTCTTCATTATCTACTTTTATTTCCTTTTTTTTTTTTTCCGAATTGTTAGCTGTTCCCCATTTTTCATTTCACTCTTTAAAAAGGATAGTGAAACTTCTATCAGACTTTAAGATTTTAAATAAAAACTGACAGTATTACTGCACAAAGAGAGTAGGCTTTTTGAAATGTATTTTTGATCTAATTAATTTCTCTTTAAAGCCAAATTATTATGGTAAACTTCGCTGAAAACAGAAATATGCTCATTTGAAGATTTTTTTTTAAATTGTTTTTAGATTCCAGTCTAAATGTACAGTATTGGATTCCTGCCTTCACAGGAGGAAGGTGATAATATGTATTGCATAATAGTAGTTTGTGACCTCTAACATAAATTTTTTATAACTTATGAGTTGTGGTTCATGAATTTCTTTTCTTATTCTTGTTGCAAGGCAAAGCGGAAAAAGCAAGTAGTTCCAGAAAAGCCCGTCAAGAAACAAAAGCCTGGTGAAAGTTCAAAAGGTGCAGCTTCTTCTAAGCAAAGCAGTAACAGAGATGAGAATATGTTTCAGGTAAAATTGATGACTCTCTTAGAGCCTGGTTAAGGTAACCATTTACATCATAATCAGTATAAATTTTATGAGGCTATCTGAATATCATGATAGCATAGTGCTTGGTCTCCTGAAGTCTTGGCTGAAGGGGATTACTATGCTAGCATGCAGATGAGATGCTGAGATAAAGCATTGTCAGGTTTTAATAGAGTAAAAGAATCAGAGTTGTGGCAATTGATTCTAACCTTCATGTCTTTGCCCGTGGTAATTCCCTGGGTAGTCATTTTGTCTGTAAATATTAGATCAGGACAGTCTCTACATGGAAATGTTTTTTAATCAGGGCTCTTGAAAGAAAGGTTCTTGGGAACCCAAAATATGGACTCTTCATTCCTATTTAACTAGGTCAAGGGAAACTTGGCTTCTGTCTTATAAGACAGTGTCTTGGAATAAGTTTTGCTTGTTCCTTTATGATGCAGTTTTTTCTCACAGAACATCAAAAATATTGCATTTTTTTACATTGTCAAAATAGGGTGAAAATATGTTTTTCAGTAGCAAGAAACATTTGTGAGTTTGGGGTATTGCATATCCTGGGGTTAGCCGAGGAAGCAATGTGTGCTGAAAGCTGTGCAAGAATATGCATAGCTCAGAATTACTTGTTTTAGGGGTGCGGATCAAGACTTATTAAATGTCTGTGACTAGCTGTCTTGAAAGGGACAGGGGATGAGCAAGGAACTTAAATTCTTAGAAACTTTGATTCTTAAGTTTGTGAAAAGTCAAGGGAGAGGTGCCTAATAATATGGTTTCAACACTGAGTAAGGCAAAAGAAATGGGTTTGGGCTGTAGCTGTGCAAAGTAATATGGGGGGAACTCTGGAGAAGGCGTGTGTCAATTCTCACTTTCCTCTTTATGTATAATTGAAGGGAGATCTTAAATTTAAGACACTCGGCATAACTGCCAGGACTTCTCCATTGGAGAAAGAATATAATACTTATAGTTCTATTGGAGTATGCTTTGATCCATGTAAGAAAAATGAGATGGTATCTTCTGCACCTAATGAGGTGAACTGCAGTTAGAACTCAAGCATAGCATAAAGCCTACATGTTTGGGTTCAGAAATTGCAGCCTTGGGGAAAACAGTTAATTTTAATGTTCTCCCAATGGAAAAAAAAAAAAGGCAAGCACAAAGCAACATAACCAAACAAGCCAAAGCAAAAAATAAAAGCAAAAGTATTTGTGTGCTCTGATTTCTTTCAACCTTTTTTTGACCCAAGGTAAGAAAAAGTTACAAAAAACAGACAGTAGAGGACTCATTACTCTGATAAGAGCAGGATTCTTCCAGTGTTGACTATAATACAGAAAAAATATTTCAGTATCACCTTGACCTAAACCATCAGTGTTCCTTAGTCTCTGCCTGCCTTTTAGTTACTCAACAACAAAAGTTTTTCAGATAGCTTGTTGTGTTATGTGGGGGTTTTTTTCATGTAACATCAGCTCGTGTGTGTTAACTAAGATGCAACTGTTTCAGTGTAGAAATAGCACTGTAGGTCTGAGGATGCTCCCTCTCTCTCCTCTCTACCCAGGAGAGCATGCTAGAAGATCTAGGTGTGTGTTAATTTTTTAGGTATTATTTTGTTTGTTCTAGGATTATTAGTAATACTAGAATCTCTCCTTTCTGCTTCCCCATGGTAATAAAATAATCTTTGTGCAAGTAATTTTGCAGTATAACTTACAAGTATGTCTTTGATGGAAATTAGACAGTAAAGCATTCATAGGATAGTCAAATTCTGTGGCATCCATATTGAGTGTGGGAGTGATAGCAACTGACATGAAACTTAGTGGTTTCTTGTTCTATACCTTTGGGCTGTGTTTTTAAAGTATACAACTTCCCTTAATTTTGACCTTATTGTGACTGCTGTATTCAGAAGATTGAGCATTTTCAGAAGATTGAGCATTTTCAGAAAGATCTACACTTTTAATTATTTTTGTTTGAAACTAATGTTGGCGTAATGGTATTCTTGAAACTAATTATGAAGCATAATTGTAAGATGGAGGGAATTAAGTATGAGGCCAAGTGTGTTTTATTTATTTACATGTCTTGGTCTTTTTGGGTTTTATAGGTAGCCTAGTATACTATGGAATTTGTTAAAGGATTTGAGTGCAGTTGGGTTGTGGAAATTTACCTTACTCCCATTTGTGATATATTACTAGAGGCCCTAAAGACAAGCATTGTTCATGTTACGTTAGATTCCTGTCTGTGGCTTTGAGCCAATGTGAGTTCTTGTCATGGTTTGAGAGGCCCAAAATCCAATTCCCTAGTTCTAGCCCCCCTCCCACATCTCAACCCAGTGTGAGATGGGTTTTCCAGACACCACACAAGACTCAAAATGGGGGGAAGGGAATATATTACAAGACTGTACAACAAATAAATAGTATAATACATCATATACAATCTTAACTATCTCTACTATGATAAAGCAGTATTTACAGTGGATCAAATCACTTATCCCTTCCAAATAAAAGTCCAGGAGGGAAGAAGGAAAAAGATCCTTTCCTCTCTCTGAGCAGCAAGTCTCTCTAGGGCAGCAGTGCCTCTTTCTCTCTTCCATGCAGCAGCTGTAGCTGGATCTTTGCCAATACACACGAGGGGAGTCCAAGCCCCTCGGCCCTTCGTCTCCAAACGAGGGTCTTCTCTTCCGTGGGCTGCGTAGCAGGGACAAGACTCGCCTCACCACATCATATCATGGGGTGTAAGACATCCCATGAAGGTCCCTTCCTCAGGGGATTCACCCCTGAGTCAGAACGTCTTGGGCAGCTTTCAGTTGAAGGCCTTTGCCTCAAGAGTTCTATCAGAGCTCCTGTGCTCTGATCTCAGGCTGTTGCTTGGCAGCAGCATCGAGGGGCAAAGCCTTCCTCTGGATTCCTTCGGCCGTCCCAGTCCAGCTCTGGGAAGCCCTGAGCTTCTCAGCTCCTCTTTCAGCAGTGCTGTAGCACTCTGAGACTCTTCTCAAGCAAGAGTCCATCTCCCTCCTCCTAGGAGGGGTCTCAAAGGAGTTTGGGGGATTGGTTGAAGTCCTTACCCCAAATTCTCTCTCTGAAGAACTTAGTTCTCTCTCTGCTGCTGCTCTCTTTCTCTTCAGACAACTCTGTGTCTTCTTGCCTGGCTGCAATGTCTGTTTGCTGCTCCTTATCTACTGCTGGCTCTCTGCCACCGCTTCTCCTCGGTCAGTGCTGTTCTTGCTGCCGCTTCTGCTGTCCACGGTGGAGGAAAAACTCAGCTACAGATACTTAGCCCAGTCTTACACTGTTCCAAGTCCCTGTAGCCCTCCAACCGGGGGCTGGGGGGGCTGTGGCCCCCCGAAGGGGCTCCTGCCCCTTCCTCATGGCTCACAACATGGCTACTTCTTCTCCAACAACTACAACTCCAACTACAACCCTTCTCTTCCGGTCTTAGTGATATGTTTATATTTTGCAGGAGCGCTGATTGGGTTAAACCCTGAGGGTCACCACCCCCTGGGGGTTTACCATTTTATAACCTCTGGGGGGGGGGAAACTGTTTCCCCCCACCACAGTTCTGCATCATGTGCCTTGGTTAGTTTGACAAATCCTGTCATCTACCTACACCTGATTGGGATTAGGTTTGTTAATGCTGTTGGGTTACAGTATTAATGATTATCCAGAGTGGAACCGCATTATATGATAGGGCATTTAATAGAAATTGTTACTTCAAAAGTAGTTTGTTGTGAGTGTGGCTTCCCCCCCTTTATTTATTTAAGTTTGGATCAAATTTCCTTTTTCACTTGTGAGACACAAGTTCTTCAGTTTCCCAGTGTAATGTCTTTACCTATTATAGGCTCCTGAAAGTAGATAATTAAGTAGATAATATATGTTTGTGCTGCTCTGGAATGTGATCGATTGGTGTCGTGGTATAGGAATGGTATACCATTCTCCAATTTAGTACTCCCACTTAGAAACCCCCCACATGCCACTCCCCCTCCCCCCCTCCAATTGAAGGTGCAAATGGCAAAGATCACGGGTTGAGATAAGAACAACTTACTGGAAACAGCAATGAGATAAGAAAATGGACAGTAACAGTAACAATATTAGTAAAAAAAGTGTACAAAATAAATGATTTACATGGAAAGCCCCTAACAATAAACAATATTGGACCGCTCCGTCCACCACGTTTTCTTGACCAGAAAGAACCCCTTCTCGGAAGCAAGAGTCCCTTTCCTCTGCCCCTGGCAATGACATGAGGTGGTATAGAATAACCTCCCTGTCTTAGCCACCCCCCCTTCCAGCTACTGCAAAAATTAACCCTGTCCTAGCCAGAACTGGGATATTATCCACCTCTTATTCTATACCATTTATGTCATGCCCAGATCCTTCACGTTCCATCTATATACATATATATAAGTATATGCAAGCACAGGTATCATTTCCATAGTCAGTGGCAGTCCCTTCAAGATGTCTGCTGAGTTCATTTAGTCCATGACTGTGGGTTCTATCCATCCTAGATGTCTTACAGGGCAGGAGGGCTGGTGTGCTGTCAGCACAGTCCATTGTACCATTCCATTTTCCCAGAGGCTGGTGCATGACAGAGAATATGATATACCCACACAATACTGTGCTCTCTGGCCCAGGTGTCTATGAGGCTGTTTTTGAAATGAGTCTGTTGTCCAACTTAATTCTCTCTGGGGTGCCATGTTGCCACAGGACTTGCTTTTCAAGGCCCAAGCTGGTGTTCCGGGCAGTAGCATGAGGCATAGGGTACATCTCCAACCATCCAGTTGATGTTTCAACCATTGTAAGCATGTAGCAC
>NW_020924386.1:8107-8614 GCF_003984885.1 Neopelma chrysocephalum | reverse complement strand
CTTTATTCCCACGTGGAATTCGGGGGGGAAAATTGGGAATTTGGGGGGTTCCAGGGATTTGAGGAATTCCAGGGATTTTTGGGGGGATTCCCAGGGCTTTTGGGCCCCCCTAGAAGTTGGGTTTGTGCTTCTTGAGCTCGACCATGAGGTGGTGGATGTTGATGAGGTCGGAGCGCGCCGGGAGCGTTCGCAGCGGCGGCTGCTCCAGAACCTTCTGGAAGCGATGGTAGAACTGGATCAGCTGAGTCAGGGCCGCCTGGAAAACCGGGAATACGGGAATTCCAGAGGGAAAGGGGACAGAGGGAAAGGGGGAGAAGAAATGGGGGAAAGGGGGGGAGAGGAGGGGGAAAAGGGGGGAAAATGGGGGGAAAGGGGGGAAAAATAGGGGGAAAAGGGGGAGAAAGGGGGGGGAAAAATGGGGAAAGGGAAAAAATGGGAAAAATGGAAAAAGAGGAAAATTGGGGGAAAAGGGGAGAAAGGGTGGGAAAGAAGGAGAAAAAGGGGAGG
>NW_020924386.1:7322-8007 GCF_003984885.1 Neopelma chrysocephalum | reverse complement strand
AGGGAAAGGGGGAGAAGAAATGGGGGAAAGGGGGGGAGAGGAGGGGGAAAAGGGGGGAAAATGGGGGGAAAGGGGGGAAAAATAGGGGGAAAAGGGGGAGAAAGGGGGGGAAAAATGGGGAAAGGGAAAAAATTGGAAAAATGGAAAAAGAGAAGGAAAATTGGGGGAAAAGGGGAGAAAGGGGGGGAAAGAAGGAGAAAAAGGGGAGGGAAATAGAGAAAAGGAGGAGAAATTGGGGGAATGGGGGGGAATGAGGGAAAGGGGGAGAAAAACGGAGAAAAAGGGTGGGAAAAGGGGGAAAAGGAGGAGAAATTGGGAGGAAAGGAGGGAAAAAGGGGGGAAAAGGAGGGGAAAGGGGGGAAATGAGGGAAAGGGGGAGAAAAACAGGGAGAAAAAGGGTGGGAAAAGGGAGAAAAACAGGGAAAGGGAGGAGAAATGAGGGGGAAAAGGAGGGAAAATTAGAGGGAAAAGGGAGAAAAAGGGGGAAAATGAGGAAAAATGAGGGGGAAAAGGAGGGAAAAGGGGGGAAATGAGGGAAAAGGGAGAAAAATGGGGAAAATGAGGGAAAAAAGAAAATAGGGAAAACAGGGAAAAATGGGAAAAACAAGGAGAAAACGGGAAGGGGGAAAAATGGGGGGAAAGGGGAAAAATGGGGCAAAAGGGAGAAAAATGGGAAATAGGGAAA
>NW_020924386.1:6825-7312 GCF_003984885.1 Neopelma chrysocephalum | reverse complement strand
TGGGGGAAAAGGGGAAAAATGGGGCAAAAGGGAGAAAAATGGGAAATGGGGAAAATGGGAAAAATGGGAAAAATGAGGAGAAAAGGGGGAAAAATGGGAAAAATGAGGAGAAAACGGGAAGGAGGAAAAATGGGGGAAACAGAGAGAAAATGGGAAGGAAAGGGGAGAAAACGGGGGGAAAACCCAGGGAATAAACGGTGGGAAAAGGGTGAAAAAAGGGATTAAAATCCGGCAAAAAAGGGGGGAAAAGAAGCCCTTGGAATTCCAGGCATTCCCAGATCCCAGGGAATTCCCACCTGGATGATGCTGGTGCCGATCTTGAAGTTGCTGAAGGATCTCATGACGTCCTGGCTCAGGGATTCCACGGAGCTTTTCCACGTGCTGGAGAAGCCCCGGATGAGCTGCGTCGCCCGGGCTGCAACGGGAATGGCATGGGAATGTCATGGGAATATCGTGGGAATGTCACGGGAATATCATGGGAATATCA
>NW_020924386.1:6672-6815 GCF_003984885.1 Neopelma chrysocephalum | reverse complement strand
AATATCGTGGGAATGTCACGGGAATATCATGGGAATATCATGGGAATGTCACAGGAATGTTGTGGGAATGTCATGGGAACGTCACGGGAATATCACAGGAATATCACAGGAATATCATGGGAATATCGTGGGAATGTCATGGG
>NW_020924386.1:6383-6662 GCF_003984885.1 Neopelma chrysocephalum | reverse complement strand
TTCCCGCCTGGAATGTGCCCCGCGGTCATTCCCGGTGTCCCTTGGCAGCATTCCCGTCGGGAATTCCCGGTAATTCCCTGGATTTACCTTCGTGTCCCTTGAGTCTCTCGCCCTCCCCCCGCTCCAGCAGCGCCTCCGCCTCACGCACGAAGGTGACGAGGCCGCCGAAAGGGGGCGCCAACAGCTCCTCCACGAACTCCTGAGGGGAGGGGAAAAAAGGCGGGAAAAAAACAAAAGCGGCGATTTAACCCCACAATTAACAATTAAAGAACAATTAAC
>NW_020924386.1:3509-6373 GCF_003984885.1 Neopelma chrysocephalum | reverse complement strand
ACGGGATTAGAGGTGAGAGGGGGGAATCGAGGGCAGAAACAGCTCCGCCACCAACTCCTGAGGGGAGGGGGGGAACCAAAGGTGGGAAAAAATAAAAGCAGCAATTTAACTCCACAATTAATAATTAAAGGTTAACAATGGCATTAACAATGGCATTAACAAAGGCATTAACAAGGGCTTTAGAGGTGAGAGGGGGAATCGAGGGCAGAAACAGCTCCGCCACCAACTCCTGAGGGGGGGAAAAAAAGGCGGGGAAAAGAAACAGGCAATTTAACCCCAGCAACAATTAAATTATTAATCAATTAAATTATTAAGCAATTATTAAACAATTAAAACAATTAACAACGGCATTAACAACGGCTTTAGAGGTGAGAGGGGGGAATCGAGGGTAGAAACAGCTCCGCCACCAACTCCTGAGGGAGGGAAAAAAGGCGGGAAAAAAAGTGGCAATTTAACCCTGACAACAATTAAATTAGTAAACAAATTAGTAAACAATTAAATTATTAAACAATTATTAAACGATTAAAGCAATTAACAATGGGATTAGAGGTGAGGGGGGGAATCGAGGGCAGAAACAGCTCCACCACCAACTCCTGAGGGGGAGAACCAAAAGGCCCGAAAAAGGAGGGAAAAGCGGCAGTTTAACCCCGGGAACAATTAATTAACAATTAATTAACAATAAATTAACAATTAATTAACAATTAACAAGGGGATTTGGGGGGTTCTTACCTGAGTTCGGGCCGACAGGAGCTGCTGGAACCCCTCGACCTCTTTGCTCTCCTCGACCGCCCGTTCCTGAGGGGACCCGAAAATGGGGGGTCACAGAGGGGATTTGGGGTATTTTAGGGGGTTTTGGGGCAGGTTTTTTGTGATTTTAGGATATTTTGGGGTGATTTTGGGATATTTTGGGACATTTTGGGGTGTTTTCCCATGAGCACCCCCAGCCTCATGTCGTAGTTGTTGATGAGGAAGCTGAGCTGCTCCCAGAGAATTTGAGGCTCTTTTGGGATGTTTTGGTGCAGGTTTTTTTGGATTTTTGGATATTTTAGGATATTTTGGGGTAGTTTTCGGATATTTTGGGGGTATTTGGGGATAATTTGGGACATTTTAGGGTGTTTTCCCCTGAGGACCCCCAGCATCACGTCGTAGTTGTTGATGAGGAAGCCGAGCTGCTCCCAGAGGATTTGAGGCTCTTTTGGGATGTTTTGGTGCAGTTTTTTTGGGATTTTAGGCTATTTTAGGATATTTTGGGATATTTTGGGGTGGTTTTGGGTTGTTTTAGGGTGTTTTACCATGAGGACCCCCAGCATCATGTCGTAGTTGTTGATGAGGAAGACGAGCTGCTCCCTCCTGGAGGGGAACTCGGCGGCCACGCGCAGCACCAGGTTCTCCACTTCCAGCTGGGAAAAGGAGGAGAAAATGGGGGGAATTTGTGCTCCCAGTCCCTCCCAGTGGCTCCCAGTCCCTCCCAGTCCTTCTCAGTGCCTTCCCAGTGCTCCCAGTCCCCTCCCTGTCCCTCCCAGTGCCCCCACTTCCTCCCAGTGCTCCCAGTGCCCTCCCAGTGCCCTTCCACTCCTCCCAGTCCCTCCCAGTGCCTCCCACTCCCCTCCCAGTGCCTTCCCAGTGCCTCCCAGTCCCTTCCAGTGCCCCCTGGTCCCTCCCAGTGCTCCCAGTCCCCTCCCAGTGCCCCCCAGTCCTCCCCGCTCCCCTCCCAGTCCCCCACATTCTCCTCCCAGTCCCTCCCAGTGCCTTCCCACTCCCTTCCAGTCCCCCACAATCTCATCCCAGTGCTCCCAGTCCCCTACCAATCCCTCCCAGTTCCTTCCCAGTCCCCCCCAGTGCCCCCAGAGCCCTCCCAGTGCCTCCCAGTGCCCCCCAGTCCCTCCCAGTTCCCCTCTCAGTTCCTCCCACTCCTTCTCAGTCCTTCCTAGTCCTTCCCAGTGCCTTCCCAGTGCCCTCCCAGTCCCCCCCACTGTGCTCCCAGTCCCTCCCAGTCCCTCCCAGTCCCTCCCAGTCCCTCCCAGTGCCCCCCCACTCCCCTCCCAGTGGCTCCCAGTCCCTCCCAGTGCTCCCAGTGTCCCCAGTACCTGGAGCCTGCCGAGGAGGGCGTCGCTCCTGTCGCTGGGCAGGGTCTGGTTGATGCTGGCGATGGCCGACGAGAACTCGGCGTAACGGCGAGTGATCTGTGGGAATTCCCGGAATTCCCAGAATTCCAGAGCCATTCCCGGGCTCCCACCACCCTCATGCCATTCCCATCCCACCCTGGGTGATCAGTGGGAATTCTGGGCTGAATTCCCAGCATTCCCGGGCTCCCACTGCCTCCAAACTGGGGATGAATTCCCGGCATTCCTGAGCTCCCATTGCCCCAAAATCCAGGCTGAATTCCCGGCATTCCCGGGCTCCCACTGCCCCAAAATCCAGGCTGAATTCCCGGCATTCCCGGGCTCCCACTGCTCCCAAATTGGGGATGAATTCCCGGCATTCCCGAGCTCCCACTGATCCCAAATTGGGGATGAATTCCCGCCATTCCCAGCATTCCAGAGCTTCTACTGCCCCCAATCCCACCCCCATGATCTGCAGGAATTTCAGGGTGAATTCCTGGGAATTCTGCCCCCAAATCCAGGCTGAATTCCCAGCATTCCCAAGTTCCCACTGCCCCCAGTCCCATTCCCATGACCTGCAGGAATTCCAGGATAAATTTCCAGGAATTCTTCCCCTAAATTGAGGATGAATTCCCAGCATTCCCGGGCTCCCACTGCCCCCAAATTGGGAATGAATTCCCGGCATTCCAGGGCTCCCACTGCCCCCAATCCCACCCCCATGATCTGCAGGAATTTCAGGATGAATTCCTGGGAATTCTGCCC